>NC_080571.1:11802130-12054630 GCF_030247185.1 Malaya genurostris | reverse complement strand
ATTTCCGGCAGAGAATTTTACCCTGCGGTTACTAACGGTTCTGTTCCTGCCGGATTCTTGCCATACAAGACTGGAAGAACCGTTTTGAATTGGTTCTAAAATTTTAGAACCTTTGGTTTAATTTTTCCATAAAATAGAAGAGATTCGTCATGTAACACTCGATGTGGATAGACGAATAACCTACTACGACTAATTTCGATTTTGTTTTATATTTTATTGGCAGCTTTCTACCTACCCAACGACCGTTTGCTGAGTAACAACCAATACGCTGATCTGCCAGTTGATGTCGAAGAGGAACTGCAGAAGAAGGAAAAAATGCCGCTTTTCTACCGGATTGCCGGATTTTAACACGCTGATCCGCAAAGGACTACAGGCAACATTCCGTTTATGTACTGAAGGCTACAAAATAACTGTTCCGGCTTTGAACCACTACAAAGGAGTGGAATTGTACCTGAAGCAGACAAAAGCGGAATACTTCACACACGATATCGCCGCCAACAAACCTATGAAGGTTGTACTTCGAGGACTACCCGACATGATGGAAGCCGAACTAAAGTAGGCACTGTCCGAGGCTGGACTAAAGCCTTTGATGGTGTTTAAAATGAAGCGACATAACACGGACAAAAAGTATCGAGATCAACTGTACTTGGTCCATCTGGAGAAGGGCTCCATCACCATGAGTCAACTGAAAACAATAAAATCATTATTCCATATAATCATCGAATGGCAAAAGTATAAACCGGTACATCGGGATGTCACACAGTGCACGAACTGTTTGAAGTACGGCCATGGGGAGAGGAATTGCCACATGAAAAGTCGGTGCGGGAAATGTGCCGAATCACACAATACCAACGATTGCCTACTAGATAACATCGCTGTAAAATGTGTGAACTGTGAAGGTGACCATCCATCTACTAGCAAATCGTGTCCCAAACGTGCTGAGTTCACAACAATTCGACATCAGGCGTCCCGTAAACAATCAACGCAAAAGAACACACTTCTGTTCCACAGAAGGATGAAATTAATTTCCCACGGCTCCCACCGAAGAGGGATATTCCAAATTTGCCGCCACTTCCTCACAGCAATCCAAAAGATTCAGCCGCTGGATCACAAAAACATTCTTCCTCCAAAGTCCCTCCTGGATGGGGCAATAATCAACCACAAGCAAAGGATGACTCTGGTGACTTATTCTCTGCTGAACAACTGATCGTTATTTTTTAAACAATGACAACAAAACTACGAAACTGCAGGACGCGGTTGGATCAAATCAACGCCTTAGGCAAATTCATCATCGAATATGCAATATAATGAGTTGGTTGTAGTAAATTGGAATGCTTGCTCACTCAGGAGCAAAACTGCTGAATTATCCGACTTTCTTCAAGAGAAGAATGCCGATATTACTATTTTAACTGAAACTCATCTTAAATCTGAAATTTCTATTTTGATTTCCAATTACAGGATTCACAGGCTCGACAGGACAACTACCAGAGGAGGGGGAGTTGCCATTGCCATTAAACGATCCATTCAGCACAGACTTCTGTCAGCCTTTAAATTGCAACTTATAGAAGCCATTGGAATTGAGTTACAATGACGATGGGACCCATCATCATCATTGCAGCGTACTGCCCCAAACAAACAAATCTTCGAGATGGTACGTGTGCATCATTGAAGCGAGATTTGGCTATGCTCACTCGACGACAGAACAAATTCATCATTGCTGGGGACCTGAACGCACGGCATGAGCTGTGGGGAAACAGAAGACAGAATCGAAACGGATTCGTACTTGCCGAAGATTACGAAGCTGGACAATACAACATCCTCGCTCCGGATCAACCAACGCGACTTTCCAGATCGGGAGTTTATTCCATTTTGGATATATTCATCAGCAACATCGCCATAGACAACTCTCCGGTTGTCTTCAACGAGCTCTCTTTCGACAACTTTCCTGTAATATTGACATCGGGATCTTCACCAGAAACAGTGCCTATTCAACCTCAGAGGAACTATTATCGCACCGATTGGGTCCAATTTCAACAAATCGCCGACCAACATATTAATATCGATCTGCCACTTGATTCCCCGATGGAAATCGATGCGGCCCTTTCTTCCTTCCAGCATTCAATCACAGTTGCTCGTGATAGGACGGTTTCAGTACAACATATGCCGAGTTCCTCTCTTCAAATTGACAGTGTCACCAAGAAACTCATCCGACTTCGAAATATCTACCGGAGGCAGTATCAACGAACTGGCATCCTAGATAAGAAGACCTCTTATAACAACTTAACTAGGATAATCCAGAAAACGATATCTGAGCTTCGCAACAGGAACTTCCAGCAAAAGCTTCGAGAAATTCTCCCACATTCAAAGCCCTTCTGGTCCTTAACGAAGGTGCTTAAACCGAAGCCTATTCCTCCTCTGATGTCACCCCAGGACGCAGCTGAAGGAATACCTTTAATCACACCAGTAGAGAAGGCAAATGCGCTAGGCCAGCAGTTTGTGTGTTCTCACAATTTAGGACTTAACATTGTTAGTCCATATGAAAGAGCCGTTGCTGATAGCGTAGCTGAGGTTGACCAATCAGACAGCTTGGTTCCTGAGGAAAGCAGAGTCACTGTGAATGAGCTGATGGCTATTGTGAAAAAATCCAAAAATATGAAGGCCCCCGGTTCCGACAACACATTCAACATTGAGCTGAAACATTTGAGTATTCGCTCATTTGTCTTCTTAGCTAAAATTTTTAACAGGTGCTGGAAGCTTGGTTACTTCCCTTCAAAGTGGAAGTTAGCTAAAGTTATCCCAGTTTTGAAACCGGGGAAAGATCCTTCCTTTTCCAAGAGCTATCGGCCCATCAGCTTACTCTCTACCCTATCCAAACTACAAAGGCGAATTCTTGCTTTCGCAGATGAACAAGATATATTACTGGAGGAACAGTTTGGGTTCCGGAAAGGAAGATCCACCATCTACCAACTCACAAGGATTAACAACGTCATCCTGCAAAACAAATCAGTGTCCAAAACGACTACCATGGCAATATTGGATGTTGAACTACAGACAGGTCTGGACGCTCTAACTGAATATTTTACAAGCTGTAAAATTGTGATCAATGCAGCAAAAACTCAGGTCATCTTGTTTCCACATTCAAGATCTCCTAAACTTGTCCCATCAGACGAATGCCGAATACGATTCGGTGATGAGGTCATCCAATGGTCCGATGAAGTTATCTATCTAGGACTCACCTTTGACAGACATCTGATATTCAGGTCACATGTTGACAAAATCGTTCAAATGAGCAGCATACTCATTAGGTCTCTGTATCCGCTGATTTGTAGAACATCTAAACTGTGCCTGAAGAATCAGATGGCTGTATATAAACAAATCATCTACCCCGCAATTGAATACGCAGTACCTGATTGGCGGGGCTATGCACGACCACACAAACTTAGGCTTCAGCGCATTCAAAGTAAGATCTTAAAGATAATTCTAAATCTACCCCCTTGGACAAGGACTAGTGAAGTACATGAGATGGCCTCCCTGGAACAATACTGCACGAAATTTGAAACGAGGTGCTCAATCTCTGTAATACAAATGATTCAAAATTTGTACGTATTAGGTTAGGGCTAGTTATAAGTAGATAGATATTTTATTTTAATAATAATTAAAATAAACATTATGATTAAACATTAGTATGCAAAACAAGAGTAACTAAAACACCTATTATTAATAACGAATCGTCAAAACACTTGTACTGTAAAACGTTGATGTAATACACAAAAATAAGATTAATAAACAGATATTTATGCAAAAAAATTAGCACTTTTGGTTTTATTTTTTTCTATGAAAAGTATATATTAAACCCCCCTACACAATTAAAAATGGCCGGTACAAACGGCATTAAATCGTAAGTAGTGGCAATATTTTAGAATCAATATACTTAGACATTTGATTCAAGGGTGAAAAATTTGCATCTGAATACAACAAAATATTTTTTTGAACATAATTTTTAAATTCAGTCTATCAAACTGAAATTAATTCGAATTTTATTTCAAAAATAGTTTTATTTAATTCAAACAAATGTTTGAAGTTGGCCTAAATCAAAGACATCATATTAACAAGATATCCAGCTCTCACATTTCCCGAACAAATAATTGGCAACATCCTTTTTTTGCGAGCATGTCGCCCTCAGGTGAGTCTGCATCGAATCTCATACATAGCAGTAGGGGAGAGAAATGTCAAATTCGTACGCGCAAAAATAGCAGGGCTGCGCACCCATACAATTGACATGACATGTTGAATGAGACGCCGTGCGATGGCGTTGCTGAACTGAAGATTGAGATCGCTCCAAGCTGACAGGGTCTGCCTAAATACTCAATCTATTAGAATCTAATGTGTTCTTTTTCTCTGCGTGTACATTTGAACGAGATTTGAAATGATTTACACTTGCAATTAAAATCCCTAGTCAAATGCGTTGAAATTAAATGCGGAACGATTGTGTACTATTCCTTAGAAAACCACTTCCCAGAATTCATCCACCAGATAAAACAATGTCCAGATTAACGTTTGCCAGAACAAATCTTCTACAAGAAAAAACATCTTCCAGAATAAACCAATTCCCAGAAAATCATTTCCCAGTGAAAAAACTTCAAAAAAAATATTTCCCTGGAACAATTTACCAGCAACAAAACGATATTTGTCTTATGTGTTGTCAGACCCTGTCAGCGAAATGGATCTTCAGTTCAACAACGCCATCGCACGGCATCACATTCAACATATTATGTCAATTGTATGGGTGCGCAGTGCTGCTATTTTGGCGCGCACGAATTTGACATTTCTATCCCCTGCTTCTATGTACGAGATTCGATGCGGACTCGCCCGAGGGCACAATGTTCGCAAAAAAGGATGTTACCAATGATTTGTTCGGGAAATGTGAGAGCTAGATATCTTGTTAATATGATGTCTTTGGTGTTGCCCAAAGCTCGCTGCTGCTTGTTCCTAACTAAGATAAATAGACCTAACTTTGGGCATTCTTTGTTCTTCGAATAAAGCATCTGCTCATGTCAACTTCGACCGGGCAAACGAAGCTGTTACACGGTTGTCGAGCAAAGTATTAACAAAATAAATAATGTAAATCGTGCTTCACATTGCCAATGACGGTTCGGCAATTTAAAGCAATCTTGCCGTCGGAGGCGGCCTCCTTTCGCTAGAAATCCTGCAATCCTTCCGTCTCTCAAAGTTGGTTGCTATGCCTTAGCCGGCAGTGTAATTTGTATCAAAAATATGATTTCATCACAAGAGTAATTACCCTAATTAGGTACATTTAGCTTAGAAATAAGCAGCAGCAAGATTTGGACAATTCGTATCACGAGATCAAAGTAAAAAAATATGCCTCCCCGACGGGGAATCGAACCCCGGTCTCCCGCGTGACAGGCGGGGATACTTACCACTATACTATCGAGGACATATCGAGAAATTTTGAAAAATCCTCATTTCAATTGTTAGATTCGTTGAAATACAACTGTAAAATGAATCTCGGAAAAAATTCATTCGCAAATAAATTCTGTATGATGATTTGCTATCACTGCTTTTAAAGAAAACAAACTCCGTTTAATTTCACGATATAAATAAAATCTTTTCTATTTCGCCACTAATGTCACGAAATGTTAACGGACACAGATACTAGTATTGCGACATGCTAGTAGAATTAAATGGAATTTATTTTCTTTAAAATTGATTTAGGTCGTTCTACTAACCGCCGTAAAAAGTCATTTCTTTCACCAGCTGATACGCGGGAAACTAAACATGAAGATTTTTCTGTGTTGTGTATATATACTAACCTTTCGTAGGAGTCTTCACCAACGGCCACCAGCTCCATCCGAATACGGCTCATACGAGTCTCGTACTCCTCAATAGCATCCTTCAGCGTTCCCAGGTCCCGTTCAATGCCGATCGATTCCAGTGATAAATTCACGGAATCCTTCAACATTTCAACCAACGTATCACCACTGGGTACATATCCGCTAGTTAGGCATCCGGATTCGTTAAACAGAGCATTGTCGTTCAGGTATATAATTTTAATGTCTCGAACGGGCTCGGTTCCAGGTTCATCAGCCGCCTCTTCGCTAATGTAGTATGATTTCAACAGATGAACCAATACCGGTTGAATCGGACTGTTGATTAGATGATCTACCAAACAGCAGCAATCGTTATCATCATAGTCGGGAGCTGGAGAAGAACTATCAATCGGAATTGCGTCTATCGCCAGGATAGTATAACAAACAGTAACGGGAAGTTTCTTAACGAGCTTCAGCATCAAATCTTGTTTCCGGAAAACAGCAATTGGTAGAAAATCGATCAAGTATGGAATCGCCGACGCATTCACGGCTGGTTCAGCAAACTTCATAAATTCATAAACAAACCCAACAAAGTTTGAATTCAAATCGGGATCGTTCGTCGTTTTTAAGAAATTTAAAATTTCTGCCGCGCCACGTATCATTTCATACGACAAGGAAACGGATTTACTGTTGTTTAAAATAATAGACCGATTGTGCGATAATTTCCTGCGAAGATTAAGCGTTAATAACCTTGACTTACTGAAAGGAAAAACAATAAAAAATAAAATTATGTCAGCTTAATGACTTGTCAACTGAACTTACAGAAGAGCTTGAGCTGTCTCATGAAGCTCATTGGTAAGTTTTGCACCTTTCCGAATCATATTATTACGCTGTGCAGATATTCTTGGCATCATGAGACTGTTCTTAGCACGTGCAATTAGCGATTCTAATGAAGTCACAGATACTTCGTAATGCTTTGATGCAAACTTTGATTTTTCCACTAGGTCCATAAGTGATTTTCGATAATCCTCGATATCTTCGTCCGAGTGCTCCGTTAGGCAACACAGGTGCAAACAATTCTCAGTCAGTTCTATCTCACATTCAGTTCGGCTCATACCAACATTCAACTCGTCGATTAGTTTATTTTGAATCAGAATATCGTTAATCGATAATTGAATTTTATCCAAAATTTCTTTGATACGATAGTTCAAATTATTTGTTTCATCGAATAAAAATCCGCTACATTTTAAATTTTCTTTGCAATCCGTACTATCCAGTAGATCGTGTTCAATACTTGCAATCATCACATCATAAAACTCCGGAATGACACTTGCTTCCTCGTCCAACTTGAGGGACAGTGCGGTCATTTCATTTTCGATCTTCTCGTTTTCGTGGACTATTTCCGTTAGCTTCGACTCGTAATCGTTCAGAATTTGTTGGTAAATATTGAGCTCTTTCTTTGCGATATTTCCAGCCATCATATTTATATTCTTCTCGAGCTTCTGAAACATTTTAGTTCCGTCGATTTTTTCATTAAGTTCCTCTATCTTCTGTCGAAAGTCATAAATCTGTGTGCTGTTCAACTTATGCCTTTGAATATTCTTGAAAGCCTGATCTCGTCTTTTGTGACTACGAAACGCTTCGATTTCCAGGCTTTCTCGAACAATAGCCCAAAGATTTCTAGCTGGCGTTATCCACTGCAACATTTCATTATATCCGATCACGTTGAGGGAAGGGAAATTCTTGGTCTGGAAATTGAAGCCAATCTGCTCCATTTCGCAAAGAAACTGCTCAAACCGAATTCGGAAACGCCCATTAACCATTACAGAATGAGGCTTACAGAATGTTCTTTGCAAGCAAATCAAATTGGCATCAACTGAGCGCTTCTTACTGCGGTATTCTCGAAAAGCTTCGTGATTTCCGTCCGAGCGAATTCGCAGTTCAACGTAGCTGTTTTGTGAAGCGAGTTCCGTTGGCAACCTGAAATCACGCGCTTCGCGACAATATATGAACCATCGCAGGATTTCATCAATTAGAACTGTTTTCGGGTTGTCCAGGCAATGAACGATTAATCCGGCTCGAAATCTAAAAGAGCAATCGTCCAACGATGGAAAGCCACATACGGTAAGCTGTAGTACAATGTTAAATTTATTAGAATATGAGATTTAGTTTATAAATTCTTTGTAACTACTCACAGTTTCTATGAACATTTTTACGCATAAATTATTACTCAAATATGAATGAAGCGTGAATTTGAATCAAAAACCGTTGTTCAGATGTTAACTCATACAAAGTTATAAAAGACAGTTTAACACACATCTATAACTGTAATCAAAACTGCCGCATTCAAATTTGTAACTATTTCTTTACGTTGTTTCATTCATGAATGTTTCAACGAAACGCGAGGCCGAGGGGCGGATTTATATTATATATTACAATACATCATATTACCCAGAGTTTATACAAGAGTCACGCGAAAGGAAAATATCTCAAACTGGTTTTTCGGCCGCGGAACTGTCTTTTTGATGTTAGATCTGACAACCAAATTCGATAACTGCCGTTTGATGTACAAAATTAGTAGGAACATAAAAAGTTTCTATAAAGTGAAGTTTTGTCAAAATCGATATTACAAATCATTGACCGCTGTTGATTTTTTCTGTATCCTTAAATAGCTATCATAAGAGAAAAATGGGTGAAATTCTGTCAAATTCATGCTTTCAAAATCATGGAAAACTCTAGGCTGTGTACAGTAAGTACTAATATTAAAACAATAAATGATTAATTACATGTACCGAATTAAATCATTCATTACGCACTTTTAAAATTAACAAGTACCTGGATCTTAGTTTTTGACCTAAGTTTTGTTAGCAGCATCAAAATAATGTTATTTACTTTGTTCGTTTGGTTAGGCTCGATTGATTTTTTTCCTTCTCTTCTCGCGCGACTATCATTATAACAAACACTCTCATCTAACCCACTAACAGCAATTTCAGCAGCTGGAAGTTCAATATGGGAGATCTATAATCGTATCCTCAGTCATCCGTTTTTGATTTATTTATTCGAACAGCTCTACTGTCACATTTAAAACTGGTATATACTACCGTATATCTAGTGTTCTAGTTCTAGATGCATAATTTATGACAGTTTTATAATTTAAATATGGATTTTATAACCAAAAAACTGGCAACCGCAGCAGCGTTTACTTTACGCAGATCCTGTCAGCTTACAACCAGATCAAATTTCAGCAAAGTAACACCACAGACTAACAGACAGGACACTCAAATTAGATTCTTCAATCATTTTAACTGTCATTTCGAAAATTCCTTTATTTGGGACAGTACTCACATGTGTCATGATGGCGCCACGTTACCCTATTAAAAACATCCTGTCTGCCATCTAGACTGTGTTTATTTTTTTCATTTACCAACAGAGTTGCCATTCATACAGAATTACCTGTAATGTATTGATATGTATTTGCATTTGTATGCGAATTTCATGCAGGATACAGATTTAATACATATTGCCAAAACTATATACAAAATTGTGCCTACCTCTCATCCTTCAACGCAATACAAAATCGAACCCGTTTATTGGCAATATTTACTTGCTTCTGATCTGCCGCCACTTAATTTTGGGTGAAAATTACCAACACAATATAAAATAGTCTAGATGAACAATGTTGAGAAAAATAAAGGGTTACCTTCCAACATCGCTAAAAAGTTTAATATATTATTAACGTAATATAATAATTTACTGTGACGATTCATTTCCAAATATTATGATGAAATCAGGCATCCCTGCAAGCAGCTGATCGGTGTTGACAAACGAGGGGGAACCAACTAGTAAATTAACTTTTACATAACACAAGGGGTGTACCGATAGTAAATAGTTCGCGCAGTACAATATAGGTGGAACTAGTGCATCACGAAAAATTATTTTTATAAGAATTTACTCATACTGTCATGTCTGTTAGTCTGTGGTAACACCATTGCACGGCATCATATTGAACATATCATGTCATGCAGTGCTGCTATTTTCGTGCGCACGATTTTGACATTTCTCTGCCCTACTTTTATACACGAGATTCGATGAGAACTCTTTGCTTTACGTTTTACCTGTGTTTCGAATATAGAACAAATAAAACTAAAACGGCATGCTGGAGATACGTTTCTTCCAGTTTCAGTTCATTTTTATGGCTACAGTAGAGT
Organism: Malaya genurostris; assembly: GCF_030247185.1. Taxonomy (NCBI): domain Eukaryota; kingdom Metazoa; phylum Arthropoda; class Insecta; order Diptera; family Culicidae; genus Malaya; species Malaya genurostris. The sequence goes on along the minus strand of NC_080571.1, from coordinate 12,044,594 downwards.
TTTGACAATGCTGTTGGACTTCTAACGACAGTTCGGCAAATAGATAGCGCTGTTCTCGAATGAAGCTGTCAAAATTCATTTATATGCGATTGAAAATCGAATGATAGTAGAATATTATTTTGAAATAAATGATCGTTTATTCACACAGTAGTTGTTCAAACTCTTAATTTTTTTATTACGAAAATTGGTTGCATAACCTCGCTTAGCATCTAAATATAGTATAGTTCAGTATACAAAAAGTTGAAGGTTTACTTTTCATGCAAAAGTTCTACGAATGCGAAAGTTTCACCCATTCCGAAAGATTGTATAAGGAAATATGACATTGTTTGTAATTATTGATACTCGATTCCTATATTGCTCTATGCAAGGATGGCTTTTATCGTATCAATGAACGTTCATTCTTCACTCTTCACACGATTGAATCAGTGCCATCAAAGAGAGACTAATATCATCGCAACAACAAACAGCCATGCCGGGCTCATTTAACATAGAATCGACACCAGTGCGAGAGCGAATTTCTCTCGATGACATTTCTGAGAACCAAAGGTTAGCACGCTGCTGTGGGGATTCTCTCTGAAGCAACAAACGGTCGCTTATTCTCATTTCGCGATCCGATTCTGTATGGGCAGTGGATAATTGCGATAGAATCATTTTACTATTGCCGCTTATTCTAACTATGTGCATATAACTTTTGTATAAGTTGTGTCTATGAAAATGTATGTGAATGCTCCCCACTAGGGTTTTGAAATATTGCAACCTAGTATGAGAAACATCAAGATGAACCATCGATTCGATTTTCTGCGATAATTGTCAACTTGCGATCCTCTCTTGGGAAATTCTACACAGCAACGATCATTATCAGACTGTATATTTTTTCATGGGCCGTGAAATACTCAGAGTATGAAGTGGAGCGAAGAAATGTAGAAAAATTCTCTCGCGGTTCATACATTGAGAGACTCGAGTTCTTGTAGCATCTTCTACCGGATTGAAAATGTTGTATACAATTTAGATAGCAATATAGCAGCTTCTGTCAAATTTTCGGCAATCACCAACACTGGCTCTATGTGATAATTTGCTAACCTCATCGTTTTCTTGGTTCATAAACTAAAACATAAAAGGCGTTGAGTTGTTTATACACCAAAAATACCAGGTAGAAAAGTCTGTGGACTCAAGTTCTCTTTAATGAATGGAGCACGAAATTGGTTTAGCGAGCAAAAATAAAAAAGACCTTAGCGATTTAAGAGCAAAAATAAAATAAAGATTTAAGAGCAAAAATAAAATAAATAAAGATTTGTAAATTTTGACGAATGTCTGCGAATGCGAAAATCGTGATTTTCAAAAGTCGGCAAAAAAATGTTTGTAGCTTAGTTTAGAAATTTCCAGATTTTCAGAAAAATCTTGAGAGCTGGAATCTGATATACACCGTGCAACGAATGTAACGAAACTTTAATAATAACTATAAGAGTAATAATCCTACAAAAGTCTGAATTAACGTAAAGTTATAACAAACATAAACTCAAGATGGAATGGATGGATCTAGAATCTCTGATCCCAAACGAACAGCTGTCGTCACTTTTAAATTTTAATGACATAAAATTTTGTTTCTGTTGAATCACTGGTGAAAACTATCAGAAATACAGAATGCAATGTTTTAAATGTATGATCTGATCCTTTCTCCGGAGCAGCTGAACTGATGCAAACATTGTTTCATTTAAGGAATGCATTCAGCTGGAACTAGTAGTTCAAGATATGATTTTTTAAATCCACTTTTAGAAGATTGTCGTACTGGAACACAATCTAGAGAAAAACAAAACAAAACTGAGTTGTAGGGGGTTGGTTTCGTAGAGCCATTTAGTAAACTCAATAAATGGTTCATTTGCTTATAAATTATACTCTGCTTGGTACTAATATTAGACCTGAAAGTATAATAGAAAATAGCTAGACTCTATAACTTTCGATAAAACTAATGAGCAATTATTTATCCTAAAATCACAGTGACAAATATCGTAGAAGGGTCAAAAAGAATTTGGCCTATGTTGTTTGATCGAGGTTTTTCAACGCCATATTGCGAGTACGAATTGATCATGAACTGATTGGCACATTGTCGCAAAGCTGATTTACCTGCCAATGAAAAATAGAACCAAGAAAAGGAGGATTCTTTCGGAAATTTTTATATCGGCAGTAGTGATTTGCAACATTTTTATCAATAGTACAAATAGATATCAGCAATAAAAGTACACTCTGAGTAGAAGAAAATCGATTTCAAAGTGATTACTACTACTTTTTCTAGTGTAAACTACGATTAAACATGGAAAATCTTCAGGAATGTGTGAAATTGGGTAAGGTTAGGTTTTTTCGGATCAACATTAAACAAAAACCAGTGTAATGTTGATTTCTCGAGTACTAGATGTAGTGAATCAGCCTATATATTAACTGAACTTACCACAAAAATAATAATTACTTAGCGAGATGGACCGTAAGCGGTCTCAGCTGTCAAAAAGACATAGCAAAAAAAAAAAAAAAAAAAAAAAAAGATGTGAATGGTTTTCTTTTTTGGAATATGTACACTAAACAAAAAAATCATAATAATAACTGTGCTACACTCACTGGCAAAATTGAATAAAATTAAGTTAAATTTTAGCAAATAGGTCCACGAAATAAATTCGAAATAATATGTGAAAAGTTTGGTTTCAATAACAATACACTTCAAACGATGGCTGTGTCATAGAAAATAACATTAGAAATAATAGTATGAAATTGAGTTGTGTGTACCAAGAATTCCGAAGGGGTGAAATGAACAGGTATGATCATAGGAACAAATGGGAGGAATGAAATGAGCAGGTATGATCAAAAAAAAAAAAAAAAAAGAAAAAAGAAGAAAAGGTGGAAATCGATACGGAGACGACGCTAGGTATGGAGGGAAAGATCGATTCTGTGAACGACTTTCGACAACGACGGTTGAGTAAACTCGAAGGTGCTTCAATAGAAGTATAAAGTCTACGACATGGCGCAGTCGGCAGGTGGGTTTATACTAAAATGAAGAGTAGGTATTCCAAGCGCTTTGAAAAGAAAATTATAGAGCGTGCAGGTCTCTAATTTTTTATAATAATCAGAGCGAGCAGGCCTCTAAACTCTCACAATAATCGGAGCAAACAAGTATCTGAGATTTTGAGAACTGTCAGAGCGAGCAGGTCTCTGAAATTTTATAATAATCAGAGCGAGCAGGCCTCTAAACTTTCACAATAATCGGAGCAAACAGATATCTGAGATTCGCAGGACTGTCAGAGCGAGCAGGTCTCTGAGTCGTTTTTAAGCAAACCTTCATATCAAATATTTAGACTAGAGCGATGACTCAAAAATAAATGGAGACTATCAGGTCTTTTTTCTTTTTTTTAATAACGTCTTAATATAAAACTAGAGCGACCAGGTCTCTAACTTATAAGGTAATCAAAATTTTACTTGATTTGATTACAGGGAAATACGTTCGTGCTCCACGATACATGGAGACGTCTGATTCGTCGATGGAGTTGGCTGAACAACTAGCGGAAGAACGATCATTACGAACTGCGTTAGCTATTGAGCTTGAACAATCACAAAAGGAAAATGAAGAACTGAGGGCAAATTTAAATGCACACGATGCTGGAAGTAATCTTGATAACCATAATTTCAATTTTGACGCCCAAAATGGGTTGTGCAGTACCCGACACTTGTTATCCTATCCTGGTACATCAAGAAATCTGGAGGAATCAAGATTTCTGTCTTCAATGAACCAATTATCGGTAGCGTCGATCAACGTACCGGAATGTAAGGCATCCGATGATGAACAAATCCATCGTCAGACTTTCGAACTGTGGAAAGATTTGCTCATCGATTCAATGAAATTAGCGGGCATCGAAGATGAGGCGACTATGTACACACTTTTCAACGTTAAGGCCGGTTCTCGCCTACTTGAGATTTTCAGAAATACCAAATCTCAAGCTGATGCACCAGATTCAAATTTGACACCCTTTTCCAACGTCATGCATCGTCTGAAAACTTTTTTTGGTTCTGGATCGGACGTCATGTTGATGAGACGACGTCTGACGTTAATGGTACAAAGAGTTGAGGAATCTGATCTAAGCTTCATTGTAAGAGTTGGCTCAACAGCACGTCTATGCGAATATGACGATGATAAAGAGTTCGAAGAAATAGTCGCAACAGTTGCGGAACACGCTAGGAACCGGGACGTAAGGACCACTGCTTTGAAAATGTTAAGCCGTAAAGGTAGCTTTACGGACCTTGTCGATAAGGTTCGTGAACTGGAAGCAATAAGACTGAACGAAGAGTACGTGTTGCAGAAACATGTAAAATCCGAAAATCAAACTCATGCTTTGATTGCCCCGGTAAGATCATACCAGAACTGGGAAGCAAATCGTTCCACCAGAGGAACTTCTTGGAACGTTCGGGGAAATCCAGCTCGTCGAAGTTTCGTTCACAATCAGAGAGGAAGAGGTACATTTACAAGAACGTATAATCAGCCTCAACTTAACTCTCAGAGTAGTGATAGGTGCTGGCGTTGTTTCAGTGTTTATCACTCAGCAAACATTTGCAATGCTAAAGATAAAATTTGCAACAAATGTGGAATTGTAGGTCATATTCAACGAGCATGTACAACAAGTGCATACAAGCGCCCTGCAGAGAATGGTTTAGAGACAATCCCGGCCAAGATAGCAAACGTCGAGAAGGTTGAAGAATGTGTATCCCCTATAGATCCGGTAAGTGTCGAAAGAGAAGATTAACATATATAAATTGAAGTAAGAAACATAAAATACTGTATTCTAAAAAAAAAAAAAAAATAATAATAATAATAATAATAATACTTAAACAGAAAATAAAATACAACTTGTTATTTACGATACTTGAAACAGTAATAAATGAACTGAATGAAAATAATAGAATTTATTTTTTTATATATCATTCCTGACAGCTCACGAGTAATGTTGAATGGGTGGTACCTAAACATGTGTCAGCGATATCAGATCTTCATAAAACATGTTTTCCTGATCAATCAAAATTGTTAGAGGATGGAACAATATATGCTGTAGTAGCGGGAATGCGCTGCAAATTCCTCATTGATTCTGGTGCACAAGTCAATACCTTCACCGAGGACTCGTTCCGTCAGTTGTTGTTAAATCCTAAACACAAAAACGAAATGTTTAATGTTACTAGTGGAACGGATAGGTCCCTGAAAGCATATGCCTCTGTGAAGGATATTGAAGTAACTGCTACATTTCATGCATATCTGTATATCTCCGATAATAGACCAGTTCTATTAGAGAAGTTTTATGTGGTTAAAGAAGAACGGGCTCTTTTGAGTAGAACAACGGCATCGCGATATAGTGTTTTAATGCTCGGACTCAAGGTCCCCATACAACCGCAGGCGGCGGTTTACCAACATACATATGCTGGTGAAATCGCAGTGGTGTATACAAGCGAAATATTTCCCAAGTTCAACATTCCGCCCGTAAAAATCTATTATGATGAATCCAAACCGCCCTGTAGAAATATATTCCTCAGTGTTCCAGTGGCCGTGAAACCATTGGTGGAAAATCGGATCCAAGAACTGATAAGGGCAAATATAATTGAGCCAGTAACAGAGGGAATGAATACGTCATTTTGTTCTTCCATGTTGGTGGTTCCTAAAGGAAAAGAAGACATCAGATTGGTCATTGATCTAAGGGGCCCTAATAGATATATTTATCGGACCCCCTTTTCTATGCCAACGTTAGAACAGATTTTGGCTGAATTGAATGGAGCCACATGGTTTTCCACTATTGATATATCCAGTGCATTTTTCCACATCGAATTAGATGAGGGTTCGAGGCATTTAACCAACTTCTTCACGGAATTTGGCATGTTTCGATGTGTGAGCCTGCCGTTTGGGCTTTGTAATGCACCTGATTTATTCCAAGAGACTCTGCAAAGGAAAATATTAGGTGGATGTAAAGGATGCAGGAATTACCTGGATGATATCCTTGTGTACGGATCTACAAAAGAGGAACATGACAAAAATTTAGCAGCAGTGTTACAATGTCTTGAAAATCACAACGTTAAACTGAATGATAGCAAATGCGTCTTCGGTAGACAAACTGTAAATTTTCTGGGTTTCACATTAACACATCAGGGATGGATGATAGAAGAAGAAAAAATTGCTGCAATAAAACAATTCCGGACTCCGCTCAACTGTTCCGAAGTCAAAAGCTTCCTGGGCTTGATTACGTTTGTGGACAAATTCATCATTCACCGTGCAACCAAAACAGAATATTTAAGAGCATTAGCTGCTTCAGAAAAATTTTATTGGACTGAAAACGAAGAAAGCGAATTCCTCTATTTCAAGAACGAAGCGTTAAAGACGATTAAACGTTTAGGATTCTACAATCCGTCTGATCGTATCGAGCTTTTTGTTGATGCATCACCCACCGGACTTGGAGCGGTACTAACACAATATAGTGTCAATGAACAACCGCGGATCATAGCTTGCGCATCAAAAGTTCTTTCTCCAACCGAACAACGTTATCCACATACGCAGAAGGAAGCACTAGCTGTTGTGTGGGGAGTGGAGAGATTTAGCTATTATTTGTTATCTGCATCCTTCGTAATTCGCACGGATGCAGCGGCTAATCAGTTCATATTCAACACCAACCATCGAATGGGAAGAAGGGCAGTGACGCGTGCTGAAGGTTGGGCTTTGAGATTACAGCAGTATGACTTTACTATTCGGCTCATACCAGGCAACGAAAATGTAGCAGACGCATTATCCAGACTTATACCACAGACACAAGAGAGCGTATCGTTTGATGATGACGAAGAAAAACACTTTTTATATGCCCTGGATACAGGATGTATGGAAATTACATGGGCTGAAATAGAAAGTATGTCAGAAATAGATGAAGAGTTACAATTAGTAAGAGAGTCGCTACAGAAGAATAAATGGTCACCGGAAACTCGAGCATATGAAGCTCATAAAAAGAAGTTGCACTGTCTTGGATTTTTAGTGTTCAAGGATGAACGCGCAATCTTACCACGTTCTATTCGCAGAAAAGCTCTCGAATCTGCTCATGGAGGCCACACTGGCGAAAATACAATGAAACGCATAATGCGCCAATTTTTTTGGTGGCCTAAAATGTCTGCTGAAATTTCACGTTTCGTCAAGAATTGTGAAACATGTGTTCTTTTGTCCAGACGCAACCCACCGGTACCACTTACATCGAGAGAACTACCCAGTGGTCCTTGGGAGATCCTACAGATCGACTTCTTGTCGGTTCCCAACTTCGGAACAGGTGAATTCTTGGTTGTAGTTGACACCTATTCCCGATACATTTATGTAGTCGAAATGAAATCGTTGGACGCAGAGAGTACAAATCTTGCATTGTGTGAGGTTTTCCAAATCTGGGGACTTCCTATCATAATACAAAGCGACAATGGTCCACCGTTTCAAAGCGCAATGTTTATTGAATTCTGGAAAAATAAAGGAATTGAAATTAGAAAATCTATACCTCTCAGCCCTCAATCTAATGGTGCTGTTGAAAGACAAAACCAGGGAATCGTCAAAGCATTAGCTGCAGCTAAACTGGACGGTAGAAATTGGCGTTATGCACTTCAAGAATACATCCACCGTCACAATACACTGATTCCTCACTCTCGGCTTGCAGTAACACCTTTCGAATTATTAGTAGGTTGGAAGTATCGTGGCACATTTCCTAGTCTCTGGAGGTCATCGAATGAGAAATTAGACAGAGAAGAAATTGAAGACAGAGATGCAGAAACCAAGCTCTCCAGTAAGATATATGCTGATTCGGCACGGGGGCTGAACTATCCGATATCAAAGTTGGTGACATAGTTTTGCTTGCTCATCAAAAAAAATCTAAAACTGATACAACATACTCGTCGGAGCGCTTTAGAGTAGTGGCTAGACAAGGATCAAAAATAGTAGTGATGAGTAAAACGGGAATACAATATGCAAGAAATGTACAAGAAATCAAAAAAGATCCTACTTTTGGAGAAGCTGGAAGTGAAATCAGCGAGAAATCGCATAATCAAACGTATAATAGCATCGCTTCAGAGGATAGCAATCCATCACCGGCACAGTCACTTCGTAGTCGGCACACAATAAAACGTCCTGCAAGATTTAACGATGATTATGTGTACCGTGTGTTTCACTAATCTTTTCAACGGAAACTGTTTCACATAGCTTTGAGAAAATTAATTTTTATATAGAAACGCCGTTATTTTTTAAATAAAATTCAAAAATAAATCGCTTTCTTAGTTTTTTTCTTTTTTTTCTCATATTTATAGTTGATCCTAAAATTACACAAATAATTATTTACTCTACTCGAAAGAGAGTAGAGCAGGGAAAGGATGTAGTGAATCAGCCTATATATTAACTGAACTTACCACAAAAATAATAATTACTTAGCGAGATGGACCGTAAGCGGTCTCAGCTGTCAAAAAGACATAGCAAAAAAAAAAAAAAAAAAAAGATGTGAATGGTTTTCTTTTTTGGAATATGTACACTAAACAAAAAAATCATAATAATAACTGTGCTACACTCACTGGCAAAATTGAATAAAATTAAGTTAAATTTTAGCAAATAGGTCCACGAAATAAATTCGAAATAATATGTGAAAAGTTTGGTTTCAATAACAATACACTTCAAACGATGGCTGTGTCATATAAAATAACATTAGAAATAATAGTATGAAATTGAGTTGTGTGTACCAAGAATTCCGAAGGGGTGAAATGAACAGGTATGATCATAGGAACAAATGGGAGGAATGAAATGAGCAGGTATGATCAAAAAAAAAAAAAAAAAGAAAAAAGAAGAAAAGGTGGAAATCGATACGGAGACGACGCTAGGTATGGAGGGAAAGATCGATTCTGTGAACGACTTTCGACAACGACGGTTGAGTAAACTCGAAGGTGCTTCAATAGAAGTATAAAGTCTACGACACTAGAATGTAAAGCGATCGAGTACTATTTTTGTTGATAATTTGTTTGTTATTTCCAAGCATTTGAAAAATGATATCAAACCAAGTTTAATGCTCTATTCTGAATAAACGGTAGATTTCGCACAATGAACTAAGATCAACATTACTACCTCACGGTAAAAACTTTTTCTTCAACTTCTACTATGATTTTTCAAATGAATTTGCCCGTTTTCATAAGAAATCGTTGAAAAGGTGGAGTAATTAGAAATTTTCCTGCCGATTTAAAAGCTCTTGCTGAAAGAATCATCTCTAAACAAGCAGCGCCTCTACATTTCAGTTTTGCGACAATATGCCAATGGTTGTTAAGAAGATCATGTAAACTCCAATGACAAAGCCATTTTTTTAATATACGTGTTTTTTACATAAGGTTAACGTGTGGATTTTTTTGAGTGTAGGTACTGTGATTGCGGTATGCAGAATAGTCATAAAATAGAAGTCTTTCTCGGAAGAGTGTACTTCTAACTTCACTGACAGCCGCATCGTTGTTTATACTTTATTGGTTTACAAAATAGTGAACAATTCAATATTGTTTTGATAAATATTCCGAAAATACTTCTAATTAGAAGGAAAGTTTAAATCAAACGGCTTCAAAATTGATTCCTCAACAATGGTGTCCACTCGGGGGCATAAGTACAAGTTTATGGATGGAGAGAAAGTACTTTGCTATGAGCCGGATCCCACTAAAGCAAAAGTTCTTTACGATTCAAAGGTTAAAAAAAGCTTGAATTAGTTTTTACCGGAAAAAAAAAATAATATTTTGGTTTTTGCTAGGTTTTGGACGTATCAGAAGGAAGAGACAAACGAGGCCGACGTGTGATTGAATATATGATTCATTTTCAAGGATGGAATTCATCGTGGGATCGGAAGGTCAGTGAGGACTTTCTTCTGAAAGATTCAGAAGAAAACCGACAGTTGCAGAAGGATCTGGCAGAAAAATCACAACTTCATCAGTAGGTTATATTATTTTTTGTATGGATTCCCATTTATATTTATTGTGTGTAATTTCAGGGGAACTTATCTTTACCGGAAGGAGCGGAAGAAGCAAAGAGAGAAAAGTTTGACGGCGCGTATAGAAAGCCTTACCGCTTGCGCGCAAAAGACGACTAATTTGGCTTCATCGGAAGAGGGTAGTTCTTGCAGTAACGGATTCGGTCGCGAAGAAACAGATTTTAACATTGATGGTTAGTGGTGATTTGTCTAGCGATAGTTTTGTAATTATATTAACGTGTTTTTAGTTCCAGCCAATTTAGACCCCGATACTGAATATTACAGTAGTTCCGTTGAAAGCAATCACGAGGAAGAGAAAGTGTATCTTCAAGTCGGTGATAAATTAAAACGAATACTGGAATTCGACTATCAAATGATTTCGGAAAACAATTTGATCGAAGTTCCGGCTCAGCTTCCAATTGTTACAATTCTGGAGAATTTCGTTCGTCATTACGCGATTCGACAACTTTTCGAGGTGGGGCAAGAGCAGACCAAACACCGGCGTAGAAACAGCGCTTTTATGAAGGGTGATCAGAAAACAAAAGATTACGAGGCAATACGGACAAATATCGAGCTTTGTAAGGAAGTAGCGGATGGTTTACGTTTATACTTCGATTTTACACTGAAGGATTATTTGCTGTATTCAAACGAACTACAGCAGGCTGAGTTGGTGCTTTCGGAAGAATATCTTGCCAACTTTACGTATGTGGCTCCTCCATGTTTATCGCTTGATTTATTAACTGTTCGGTTAGAATCTCCGGTTACCGATCCGGGTATGGATCATCTGGATTCCGCTAGTGTTAGCAACCTTACTGCAACACAAGAAGAAAAGAAGCGAAGACGATTACGCTCCCATAAGAATGAGGAGAATGAGTTTATGCTAGATCTAAATTCAATTAAATCGGAAGCAGTTGCGCCAAGAAATGCTCAGACGCTAGCGTATTCTTTGCTAAAATCCGCATTCCGTTCTAGTATAACCATATCCTTTCAGACTAAGGAAATCCTAGAGGATGCTTTCAGTTGGAAGATTCTACCGATAAACGCTCCAGCTGAACCTTCGATGATTTACGGTGCAACTCATTTGGCCAGATTGATCGTGAAATTGCCCGAGTTTTTGTCCGCCACGACAATAGCTGACGAGAAGCTGAAACTGTTGCTAAAGTTTTTGGATAGCTTTTCCGAATTCATCGAAGAACACGACGAATGGTTCGGTCGGAAAATGTACAACGATGTGGTCAAACTGGAAGACCGGATGGGTCTGATGCTGAATTCGAATCGAATGAGCTGCCTACAAATAAAGGAGGAAGATTTGGAACTGCACGATGGTGGTATCATGGGTGGACCGTTGCTGTCAGATGTGAAAGTGGAAGCGACTAGTTTGCTACCGTAAAACGGATTTCAATAAACGATTTTGCTGCTCGGGATGAGGTGAGTAACATTATTTCTTAGAAAATTTGAGAAATTGTCGCCTTGTCTCGTACATTTATATGTGAAATGAAATAACTTCTAACTTAGAACGTGGCGATTTACAGAATCTGGGTTATTATTTATTTCATTAGTAATTTAGAGGGTTTGGTACCGCTAAAGTTCCGGTTTGTTTCAAGTACATATAACTAATTTCTAATTTTTACGTTTCGTCTTCGACTCATCAGTGAATCAACAGTTTATGTTAAACTGATAACACCACCTAACGGTTCAACATAAACCGCTAAGAAAACGTTAATACAATTTGCATTTACACTCCAAAGTAGCATTGAAGTACCGAAAGAACAAAACGGGGTTTGTGGCAGTCAACAGATGGTAGTTATTTAGGGGTTTTTGGTACCGCATGTGCACCGGTTTGTGTTTAGTTTTTTTTTTACTTTCTGTACTTCAGTAAATACATGGTACTTAGATGCGAAAACTGTGACAAATTAATCAACCTAATTTGCCGATGCACTGGTGAGTCGAAGACGAAATGTACACATAGGAATTGATTTCACGTTTAGGAGATTTCGCTGTTCTGTTCCGAGGTATGATTTTAATGTTTGGATCTTTTCAAAAAATCTCGTATTTGTCCGAATATAACAAACTAGCTGAATTACCCGGCGTAGCTCGTAAATGTTTCGTGAAGGCCCATTGAAATGAAATGAAACACAACTTAGACGGCAACCCGATTGAACAATACTCCGTACATGCTCAGATTGCACACGACACGTGTCTAATCTCAGATCTCACAATAATCATAATTTTTAACGCTATTCTCATAAAATCGGGCCAGTTTTATATTTGATATCTTTTGTTAGAAACTTGTAATCTCTGATATCCAAAAAGTATATGTGTTTGTATTTGTAACGCACTTGAATTAACGTTCCTCGTCACATCCGACCTAACATACCTTAGGTTAACCATAAACGCTTGCTACTCCTGCTTCTTTATAAAAATTTTTATGATATCATTATTTCCAAGTAATTTCCATCTAATAATGATTATTTGATAATGAAAAGCTGTTTTTCATTCGTACTAAGGAATAACGATTCAGTTAGTACAAATCTTGTAAATTTATTTCCTTCACCTTCTGTCGACAGTCTTCTCAATTTACATAACAAAACGCTCATTGATTGTATGATTTCTTCGTCAATTCAGATCAATGTTACCTTCCTTTGTTGAGCATACTTTTTCATCTCCCTCTCGTGAATGTTTTTGTGATTCTCACTTAGTTGCTAGAAATATGCTGTACTCGTAAAGAAGTACCATTTCTTCGTAAAATTCGGTCAATTTTTCCTTACACTTCCCATGTTTAGGTTACTTGCTACACTCCCTCTTCCTTAAATAACCTTAAAATTTCCTTTGATTTTGAAATTGTATTTGTATTAATAAAGAACTCTCCTTTTCTAAGTGCAAATTTACACAAACTTAAATTCAAATGAAAGGTCTCGTGGTCTTATATGCAATTGCTGAATTTCATCCGGATCCGACTTCGGGTTAAAGTGTGTTAAAAATTTTATACCATCACTTGAAGCGGCACAACAAAAAACGTAAAAAAATCTTAATTGGCCTCCGAAATACTCTAATCGGTAGCCATTGTCAGTAGGGTGGCAAGTGACCGGGAAAACCGGGAAAAAGTCGGGAATTTGATTTTACCGAGAAAAACCGGAAAAAGTCGAAAATTTTAGTGGAAAACCGGGGAAAATATTACTAGCTCACCTATGAGTAACAGTTGTTAGCATAATGATTTTTTTTCAACAATTGAAAAATAGGAGACAATACCCAATTTTGCGTTTGAGCGAAATGTTCCGTACAAGTGTTGAAACAACTTATTGTCTATTGGAAATTGGGCCAACACCACATGTCTCGTCCAACAATTTTTAGGTGCTTGCAGGCAGTTTTAAATCAAACAGGAAGTATCAGAGTTTTTTAGTTGTTATCAATAACAGCATAATGAAAGCTCATTTTGAAAGATAAGGATAATTTGGATGCTTCTGTTGGATTTTTGTAAAATTTTTGAATAAGTATTCAACATACTTACAAAATTTATGCCAAAATTTCAAGGTAACATAGGGAATTTTTTTAATAAAATTATTCAACATTTTTAGGAGCCTTCATGTTTTTAAGTTTGCTAATAATGTCATCTTGAGACAATACTTGTGTTATGCTTATATGTCAAAAAGACGCCTAAAATTGAAAGAGTCGTCGACTTTGATCTTATTCACCGTTTAGAGGAAGTATTTGAGTTCCTTTTTTGAGAGTTGAAACTGGTTTCTGAAGACCAGTATAGAATCTTAGAATAGTTTTAGAATCTTAGAATAGTTTTAGAAAACGGATTGATTTGTTAAGTGAATCTATGTTTAATTTTCTTTTAAAGTTCCTCAACTATTCCATAGTAGGATCACGAGAACGTTGATATTGATGTAGATGAAGGTGAATTGAATTTGGTTTGAGCTTTTGGAACTTCAATAAAGTAATGGTTTAAATTATATACGGCTATATCTATATTTCGCAAAACAATTTCAGGGTTTACATTCGATAGTATCCGATAGTAGTCGATTAGTTCTAAGCTGGTAGAATATATAACTAATTGAACTAATCATTGTTTAATTTGAAACCCTGAATGTTATTGATTGATCTGCTAGAATCAGATCAATTGTAGAAAGATTTCTCATAGAATATAAATTAGTTAAGCTATTGGGAATAAAACTGATTTGAAACCAGCAGAGAGTTCATCATGAAGAACTCGTACTTTCTGAATATTTTTCTGACTCTACGAGCATTTAGAATCCTATTAGGAAAAAAAAAACAGATCGATATATTGTTCATTTTAACAGCTATCATTTGATTTATTTGCCCATCAACACATTGAAATCGTAAACATTGTTTTTTGACTAACAGATACAGTAGAAAAAAATTGGTGTTTTAAAAGAGCAAGTTGTGGCAGCCGAACGGAGGGGGACTTAGGGTCTAAATGATGAAAAAATCGTCATATTAAAATTTTTTTCGTTGAATTATCGTTCAACAAAATAAATTCAAATGTTTTGCATGTTGAAAAGCATCATTCAAACAACATTTTGTGATTTTTTCGTGGAAAAATATTGAGAAATAAGTCGGTGAAGAGGTATTTTTGAGGACGCTTCTTAAAAATCATGATTTGCGGTGTCCACTGTATCTCAGCACAGACTAATCATAAGTAAACAAATCAAAGCAGCATAGTTAGAGTAGAAAATTTTCTAGACTCCAACGTTTCTGTTTAATTTTTTTTTGATTTTTTTGAATTTTTGATGGTTGTTCAAAGTGAAAACTACGATTTTTCTCGAAAAAATCCGCCATTTTGAAGCTGTAAAACCTACCCAAAGTAACAAACAACGAAAAGGAAAACTTTGGGGTCTGGTGTTTTTTATGTAGAAAGCGTGTGCAAAATTTAAAAGAAATTGGTGCAGTAGTTTTTGAATGACGATGGACAACTTAAAAACGCGTTTTAAGTTTTTTGTCTATGAAATTAATGGACATAATTTACTACTCAAGGGAGCCGGTAGGGTCTAACACTTTCAAAAAATCATATTTTTTCGTTTATAGTTTGTTATAATGAAACATTTCAAGAATGTTTTGTCTAGTTTTTAAGTCAATCAAAACAGAAGTCTTGGGTCTATGCGCCGAGTTCTTATTTATTCGCAGTATGAGATAAACAAAGATAAAGTCCCATAACTTGCTGAGTTTTGTTCTGATAGGCTTGAAAATTTCACAGAATATTAGTGAAATTAGAATATGTTTAACTATAAGAAAATACAAAGAAAAAAATAAATGATTTTTCAAAAGTGTTAGACCCTACCCGCCTCTTAACAAAATATACAGGGTCCGCCATGTAACTTTTTTTTAAACATGCAATAAAACACAAACGGTTCATCCGATTTCAAAATTTATTTTTTCGTATTAAAGTACAATTCTTCCGGTTAATTGTTGAATATAATTTCATTCAAATGGCTGCCTCGGCTAGCCTTGCAGTACGCCATACGGTCGATCCAGTTTATTAGTACATTTTCGATTGTATGCAGCTTTATTTCAGCTATGGCTGCACGAATGTTGT
The DNA here is from genome assembly GCF_030247185.1 of Malaya genurostris. Lineage (NCBI taxonomy): Eukaryota > Metazoa > Arthropoda > Insecta > Diptera > Culicidae > Malaya > Malaya genurostris. The sequence goes on along the minus strand of NC_080571.1, from coordinate 12,029,024 downwards.
CCTTCATGGCTTGAATTGTCTCTGGTTTGTCCACATAGTACTTATTTTTGACAGCCCCCCAAAGATAATAGTCTAACGGCGTCAAATCGCAGCTACGAGGCGGCCAAACGACATCCGCAATTCGACTGATAATTCGATCTTCGAAGACTGTGCTGCTCAGAAGATCGATCGTAGCGTTGGCTGTGTGGCACGGAGCGCCGTCTTGTTGGAACCAAATGGTGTCCAAGTCTTCCGCTTCAAGTAACGGGAAGAACCAATCGCTAATCATGGCGCGGTAGCTCCTGCCTCATTTTCGAAGAAAAATGGCCCAATGATGTCGCCAGACCAAAATCCGCACCAAACCGTCACTCTCTGAGGATGCATCGGCTTCTCCATGATAACGTGCGGGTTTTTCGTCCCCAGATGCGACAATTTTGCTTATTAACATACCCGCCGAGATGAAAATATGCCTCATCCGAGTAGAGGATTTTTCGGCAAAAATCGGCGTCTTCTTCAAGCTGATCGCAAGCCCAGTTGGCACTATTTTCACGCGTTTCTCAAGCGTATACACAACCATTTTCGTTCAGCGGAAAGATAAAACTAAGTTTCTGTCAAATCAGAAGTGTCATTAAGGTTACCAATGTCGAAATAATCGCTAGTTCAAAAAAAAAGTTAGATGGCGGATCCTGGCATTTTGCGATCTGGACGAACTGATTCGAATGGTATACGATACTCGGCTCTCCGGGACTCGATTACAATTGTTGTCCTTCTTCCTTTTTCCTGACCAATTAGAAAAGCTTCAATAAAAATTATCATCTCTGACTCCAAATTTGGGAGTCATTGGTAACAACCAATTCTCGTTGAAAATGGTGTTCAACACAAAAGAGACACCCGAAAATGATGTTTGTTTCGGATGAAAAACTTAAAAAGATGGATGTCGTAAAAAATTTATTTCGTCTTTAAAATGTACACAATCTCTTGAAACATTGTTGCCTATTGCTGTTCCAGTAACAGTTGAGTTCGGACCACGTGCGTCGTTTGTTTGCTTTCAGCATTACTCTATTTTATGCACGCTCGAAACTAAGTGTGTATGGTTAGTACGATTAGTATCCAATAACTTACAATCGCATGATTTTTCACTTGCGTTAGCTTCTAAAATCTGATTGAATTTTGTCCGATTCAATTTATCTGAAAAATATGTATAGTTTATACCCAAAATTTTGATCCGAAACCAGATGATACAAAATAGTTATACGAAAAATATTTTTTCGAGCCGTTAATTAGAGGGAATGAGTTTTGTTTTTACTTTAAGTTTGTTGTATTATTCAGGGGCAAAACTTACGCGATTTTTTTTATAGATTTAGAAAATTTAGCCCTTATAGTCGAATCTATCTGGCTTAGAGGCAAAGTGAAATTTATCCGTTCCTAACAGCTATCAACGACATACGATTCATTCCATCCTACATAGTTGGTAGTATTGTTATATGAACTTCTTAATAAATTGCTTCGGGTTTTTTCAACAATTTAACAACTACTGCCGTATAATTCATCTTCTTACGAATGTTTTTTTTTTTGTCAAACGAGGAAAATTTTCGATTGAAAAAACGTCGAACAAAGCCTAATAGAGAGAGAGAGATTTGTGGTAAGAAGCAATTGCATCTTTTTTTGTTGTTGCAGATTACAATCGATGCACATTAGTCACTCATATCCACAAGTGTATTAATTTGTTCGTCTCGTTTACATAATACTTGCATCTGCACCCGAATCGCTGCGAAAAACGGCGAGTGGTTTATGAAAGCAGAAGTTTTGTAAATAAACAACGGTTAATATTCGCACCTAATTACAATAGCATACATATTTACTTATTAGTCAAGATTTATTTCGCATCGTTCCTTCTTACAAAAGCTAAGGTATAGTTATTTCGATTGAACAACAGACTTGCGATTTTTTTTAAATATAATTTTGTTTCCTCTCAGGGCTATCAATATGCAAAATATTAACAGATTTCTATTTGGCATTTGCTAGCACATCGTATTCACCATTCAAAGAATATCTTGTTTCTTAAAGCGCAAACCATAGTCAATAGTAGTATTACTAAGTTCGTTAGCAATATTTTGATCAGACCAAATTTGAGTATGATTTAATTGAATTCTAAGAGGACTTAAATGGACGGAGATATCTATTCATTATGTTTTTTTTTGTTTTGATTTGCTCAAAATTGTGAAAGGGGCATTTTCAAACAAAGATTACAAAAGATCAACTGCATGATCGAAGCTGTGATTCGTCGTAGTGCAACAATTTCCGATCCATTGCAGAAAAATTGCGGAAATACGACCTACAATAACCGAAGAGTAGTTTTTCGTTATATGAAGTGCGCGTTACGATCTCTCAAAAATTGAACATAAAAAGAAGTTCTTTTTTCTTATGCAATTATTTCAGCAGCGTGTTTTTTTTTTATTCAAGAATATATCAGCAGCGTGTTGTAGCGTGTTCAGTTGACGACGACGATTCGTAACTCCAGCAGTGAACAAACGCAGGATGATTTATTTACCTTTGACTTTGGTAGCACTGGAAGTAGTTGGACGCATGAAACCTCCGGTGCGAGACGAAGCATTCGCGATACTCCGGGCAACACTAACCCGTGTCGTAGCGTTGGAACCAGACGAACTGCCGCCTCCAGAATTGGCTATACTGGAATTACTTGCTGTTTTTATCTGCAGCTTACTACGAACTGTATTTTGATTTTGGTTTTCTTTAAAGCTAGTACTAGGCCCCAGGGCACTGGAACCGAGTGATTTCAGTGGAGGTTTCCTGACAGCTGTTATCGTGGCAGAGTTCGGTCCTATACTGGATCCACTGGAGCTACTTCGGCTTGCCGGTGTTCCCGAGAGAGGTACCCTTGAGCTGCCAGCACTTAGGGGCCTCTTGATGGGGGAACTATTTGCAGAAAGTGACATGGGGATGGTACTCGGACCACTGGCTGTTGTGAGGGGTGATGACTTGGGACGTAATGGCACCTTTTTGACTGTTTTCGTCGACACTGCACTACTCAGCGAAGAGCGTGACGATCTGAGGCTCGTTCGTGAATTGCTTCGCTCCACATCCAAGTGATGTTTGGCAACATTAGCACCAATCAACGGAGAGTCGGATTTCCGCATCGAATTCGTTCGACGTGGTAACATATTCTTATTGACTAGAGATGGCGGAGTTCCCCTCAGAGATTTGCTTCGCTCCAACGCAGATTGATTCTTGTTTATCAATATACTGGGAAGATTTGGATTAATCCTACTGGAAGTTTTCTTCGGACTACCATCCATTCCACTTACGGAGGGTCTTACATTTTTTTTGTTCTTAAAGTCAGACCCGTACTCGTTACAGGAAGACGTACTCTCTTTGCCATGCGACGGAGTATCGGAAACTAGACTCTGGGTTTCTTCGAAACCTTCGTCGTTCAACTCATGACTAGCGACCTTCACAGTGCTAGGGGCATCCCGAAGTATTTCTTTAGATGGACTCCAGTTTCTTTCCGGTGTAGGGGACTTAAGACTCCGGATAGCCTGCCGGACATCATCTTGACTTATCCTACTCATATTACGGCCGGTTCGTGTTGATCTAGCTGTTGTTTCCGAATTCTTACCTCGTTCGTCAACTCCGCTGGATGTGTTCAGTTTATCCTGCCACCGTTTCAGTCGCAGTTCTTTCTGCTTCTCAGTTGATTCAATCTCTGCAACTGCTGCCACCAACGGACTTCGTACCGTTTCTAGTGCCAGCTGGCTATCCGGTAGAGACTCCGGTGAGGTAGTTTCGTTGCCACTGCTAAGATCAACAGGTCGCTTGAACCGTCGTGTTCGACGTGTCGACGAAAACCGATCGAACTGTCCATCACCCAGAGTTTCGGACTCCACCAGACCTTTTGATTCAGATTCATTGGTTTGATCACATGATGGGTGGATCTTCCGACATGAACTGCTGTTGAGGGGGGTTTGATGATCGCGATTAAAACTCTTTCGAATTGATGGCGGCGTTTCGATATTGTCCGAATCAATTTCGATTTTGTTGTTAGTTTTCTCGTCGTATATTTGGTGCGTTCGACGCGTTCTTCGTGGCGGCGGTGCTACCGTTGATATCGCCTCCGGTAGTTGATTATCGCTAGTGCTGGTGCAGGACGAATTGATTGAGGAGATTGTGGACGGAGTGTTGTCATTCGGTCGGATGTAAATCGATTGCTTTTCAGTGTTTGGAATGGATTTCGACTTGGAATAGTCGTTTCCGAGCGGTTGACGAATGTAGATGGATTGTTTGTTGCTTTCGTTTGTGCTTGTGGCTTGTTTTGGTGATGTTACAGTGCTTTCCGGCTGTGAGGTATTGTCCGAACCTCGACGGATATAAATTTGTAACCGATCGGATGGTGGCCGTTCACCTAGAGATTGGATGACAGATTTACGTTTATCTTCCTCAAGTATGGACTGAAGACTTGAGCTCGGTGGAGCGCTTTCGCGTGACCGTTGCCTCCGATATCGTCGATTGTCCAGATCTTCCTGACTGTTTAGGCTAGATTTCCGAAGAGCCGATTTATCCTGCGCTGACGGAATTGCTCCTGAAATGAGTTGTAGTCAGTTTATTTGCAATGTTATAATCTTATCTTACAATCACTATCTTACCAGCTATGGCTTCCATGGTTCCTACAACGTCGGTTTTTTCTAACGTGCTGGATGGCCTCCAATCGGGATAGACGCGTTTGTAGCTGGTTGGTAACTGATCGAGAGGTCGTTCGGGTGAAGTCACGGAAGGTTGCTTTTCTTCCGGCAAAGGATCCAGTTTGCTGCCCCGATCGCTCTCATTATCAGTCTCGTACGATCGACGGTTTACTGCCAGCAGTTTCCGTTTCTTCTTATAATCTTCGTTCTGTTTCTCGTCCGCTTCGTTCGCCTGCAACCACGATTCGATTTTCTGACGCCATTCCCTGGAAATTCTTCATTTCGTAAGCATTCGAGAACAAGGGGAATTAGAAAAAAGGGAAAAATCTCATTTTGAAGTATTGAAACGAATTAATTTCCTGAACTTTAGTCTAACTTCAGTTAAAAACATACTTCAAATGAAACCAAAAACAAGTACAGAGAATTCATACCTCGGTTTGTTTTCTTCCACTGGCATTGGTTTAGACTCGACTAGTGGTGAAGGCGAACTCGGGCGTTCTCTGTCATTGCCGAAATCCACATTAAGCAGATCCGGACGCTTTTTACTGCCACTACCGGAACGAGCTCGACGAGCCCAGGATCGATCGAGACTTCCACCGTACGACACAGATTTCCTTTCCCGACTGCCACTTTCGTGACCGGACGAACGAAGAAAGTCCATGAGATTACCTTCGTCCTCTTCCGAGAGCACTCGACTACGACGTCTGCGTAAACTTCCGTTTGGAGTGATGTCCGGTGATGCACAGTCTTCACGTAACAGCACCGGTTCCCCATTGCTAGCAAACGATCCTATCCGTCTTCGAGACATCGCTGGACTGTAGCGCATGTCATACTGCGCTGGATCAAGGAGCAGACTATTTTCGGAATCGGATACAGGAGTTCCCGGTTGGTTCGCTGTATAACAATATAAAAACAAAAACTATTCAAATGTCCCTTTTTGCAGGTTTCAAGTTTAAATAAAATTACATTGTCGCCGTTTTAGAGCCAGTTGCTCCTCACGCTGTTTCCGACGCTGTAAAGCTTGTTCCTCCTGAACCCGCCGTTTCTCGTTGTCCTTGACAGCTTGTTGGAACTTTTCGCAGAAGTTGTGAAATATTTTGAAGCATTCTTCCATTTTAAATGTTGCAATGTCTTCACAGAAAAAGTCCGCTAGCAGTAAACGCATGGCTTCCAGTTCCTTTAAAGCACGCTGCATCATTTGGATATCCCTTTCGGCCGCCTGTAATACAATGTGTACATTAATACCATTTTTTTCTCGAACTTCAAGAATTTATTCACTGACAGTGATAAATTCTCCCATTTGATATTTGATCTCCTCCTCGGTCTTTGGCAGTTCAATCTGTCGTTTTATCTTTTTGATACGGTTGTCTATGGCATTGATTTCGTTGTTAATTTGCTCCACAGTGGTTCTACAAAAAAAAAACGATCGTGATTATGTTGTAAGAAAATGCCATTTTGAGAGTAGTATACTTTGTTGCATTTTCCAATGTCGACATTTGGCTGGGAAACTCCAGTAGTTCGATATTCTTTTTCTCTGCCTGCAGCGCTACGAAATGTATCAGATTCATTCCCGGTTTGTTCGCCCGAATGTCCGTCAATTTCTGAAGCGAAGATAGTTTTACGCCGGCAGCATTTCCCGCGTACCCACCGGAGTTCAGGAAGTTACCGGCTACCACAACCATGTACAGAACTTCCTGTAGTGCTTTGTTGTTCATCAGATCTGAAATTAATTGTTTTTAGGTTTTGAATTTTTTTTTATGTTCACGGTCCAATCCTTACCTTCACCCGCATAAAGCATTGCATTTATATTTGGTTCCAGATAAATCAGGTTTGCTTTAAACTCCTCCTTTAGTAACATGCTTTCGATTCGAAGCTTGTAACTGAAATGACAAACAATATTTGTTATATGACGCAAAACTGCTTTGAATGAGCGGATTTTTTTTGTTATCATACTTAGGCACTTGTATCAGTTGTAGTAAAAACTTCTCCGCATTTCCTAGTCTATTATTGTCTCCATCGAATGATTTGAGCATCTCCAGTTCATCGACTTCGGGTAGAATTTTCAATAGGCCACGTAGTTTCTCCGCACCGATGTCCTCGTGTTCACCATTGCGGATTAGGGTGATGATATCTTCATTGGAAGATCGGAATTGCTTGAGGAAGATATTGACATTCAAACTGCGTTTCCCATCCAGTAGGATAATTTCATTTTCCTTTCGTGACTTTCGTTCCAGAGTATCAGTTCCTCCAGCGCCACTCTCGCGACCAAGCTTCGGTGAACCTTGGGTTTGCTGAAGGCAAAACAAACCTTCCATTTCGTCCCAGTTAAGATCGGTCATTGGACTATCCTGATGAGAGTCGGCAACGATGGACCAGATATTTGGCTTGCCGAAAACCTTCTGCGGTGGAATCTTATTCCAGTTGATGGTTTTCATTTTGGATCTTGGGATTGGTGTTTCCTGTTGAGGCAGTGGCTTGATAACTTCAATCTGTGTCTCCGGAGTTTTCGGTCGGTTGAGTTCATGGGCCTTCACAGACAGCAGATTAGGTACGGGGGGTGCAGGTGGCGCTGGTGGTATCGGGGGTCCTCCGCGTGCTGCAGAACCACCGGCCATCGGTGGTGGCGGAGGAGGCGGTGCACAAGGTGGAGGGGGTGGTGGAGGAGGTGGCGCTAAGTTAGGAGGTGGTGGAGGTGGAGGCGGCGCTGGTGCTGCCGCAAAGGACGATGGTGGTGAATGTATTGAACTAATTGTGTTTGGTCCCGGGGTGAGGGGGCCCACCGATTGCCTTCGGGTTGGACTAGTGATATCGCTCCGACAGTGGGGGCAAGCGAATTTCTGTATGCTCGGTGCACGCAAAAGGCGTACGGAAGCTTCCTTGTTTTCAAGCAGAGTGGCACGGTGTACCAGCGTTTCGGCGGTGTCCCAGATGATATCGCTGATCGGCTCCTTCGGATCGATTTGTAGCAGGTGCTGCAATATGCTGAGAAAGGGTATCTCCTGCGGGGTGCCGGCAACCTGCAAATCGGATCGGTTGTTTTAGAGTGAGAGTTCATATAAATACTTATCGTTTAGTTTTATAATAAGTATTTATAACATTCGATGATATTGGTGAATGCTTAATGGAAGAGATAGAAAGATTTTCAGATATGATAAGAATCAAAATCTACCTTAGTAATTAATTCATTAACAATGTGGCTATGGTTTGTTAAACCAAAACTGATAACATTTCTTATCTTTGGCAAGCAATCAGATTAAGATGCTCTAAATAGAAACGCTCTGATTAATTTTCAGAAAGATTTCTGAATAAATTCTCATTTAGACAGACAAATTGTTTTATTCTTTGGAATTATTGTTTTATTTTCACACATCGGTTTCCAATATAATGAAAAATGTATAAATAAGAAAAAATGGTTCAGTAAGCAAATGCACCTGAATTGTGAAATAATTGGTAATCACAGAATGCAGCAGCCTATTAAGTGCCGACGGTTTGTTTTGACACTTTTCGATTCATACCGCTATCGGTAGGAAAGATTGAAGTAATGTGTAATGATTTGTAGTGAGCAATATGAGCATTATTATTACAATACTGCCGTATTTGATATTCAATAAAAAAAAATTCTCTACGGATAAAATACATTTTGATCCGAAGATGGTACAAGAGATTAAACTGGACAAAACTAATAGTGTAGTGTACAGGGTCCGGCACTCGAAGTGTAACCAATTAAAAAGGCCATAAATTCAGTTTGGAAAATTACTTTTACTTAATTCAAAGTACAAAATGTGTAAAAATAATGCAAAATTCAGAATCAATTCACTTTTGCTCGATATGACCACCTTTTGCCTTGACTATGGCCTTGAGACGGTCAAAAAACGAATCACAAGTTGCCGAATGTGACTTGCAGGTATTTAGGCCCACTCGCGGACAATAACTTTTTTCAGCGCCTCGAGACTGGTGTATCTTTTAGTTCGGACTTTGCTCTCCAAAATGGCCCAAAGAGAATAATCCATTGGATTCGCATCTGGTGAATTCGAGAGCCATTGTGTGGACGTGATGAAGTTCGGAACGTTGTTTTTCAGCCATTCTTGGTTCACTCGAGCTTTGTGAGACGGTGCCGAGTCCTGCTGAAACGTCCATGGTCTACCACCGAAATGTTTGTCTGCCCACGGCTTCAAAGCAACCTCCAGAATACTTTCCCGATAATATGTCGCATTTACCTTGACGCCAGGCTCGATGAAAACGATTGGAAAGCGCCCATCTGCGGTTACAGCGACCCAAACCATTATTTGTTGCGGGTGCTGCCTCCTGGTGGCCAATCGATGACTCAAATTCTCGTATGAACGGTCGGTCAAGTAAACCCTGTCGATTTGAGAGTTTACAAATTGCTCAATTGGAAAAATTTTCTCGTCAGAAAATACAATGTTCGGAAATTGACCGCTTTCGGCCAAACGAAGCAACTCCTTCGCTCTCTCAAGTCAAGATTTTTTTTTTTCGCGTTCACTTTTGGCAAAATGCTTTCTTGCGCTTGTAAACAATACAACTCCGAACTGTCATTTAGCAAATTTCTAGAGAGCTGATGCCCGTGCGTCAGCTGCGCGAGCGGTCTGAAGTTGGTTACACTTCGAGTGCCGGACCCTGTACATTCAATTAGCCTCTGAGCGCTATGGCATTAAATTCGCTACCGATAACAACAATGTGTAGTATATCGTACACGACGTCGGTCGAAATGTCCCTGGTCTCACAAAGAAAACATTTTCTTTGAAAAGCAGTACAATTGGTCCAACGGCGTTTTAACTTTTTTACGCCACTTTTATACCTTAGGTTGATGTCAGAGTGAGCGCGGAACACGGACTGAAGCGAAGCGATTCAATGCGATGTACTGTTTTCGCATCGCATTCACTCTGACAGGTTTGCTTTGATCAAATGTAACTAGCTCACACGCGCGGCCAGACGCTTCGCGCGACGCTTTCACTATGGCACCAACCTTAGTCTCAAAAATCTCTTCAATCTCAAGGTTAATCTCATTTTTCGAATCTCTATCCAACAAGCTTCTTTTCTTAGATCTGGAAATAGAAATTAGTTTTTTTCCCCTCACTACTAACGAGCAAGAGACAGAGAAAAGATGAAAATAAATGAAATAGCGATTTTTTTTACGAAATAGTATCGCCCAGATGAAGAACTCGAACTTTCACCCTTCTGTTTACCGCAAAGATGCTCTACCAACTACGCCGGTCTGGAATATTTTCATCTTTTCCCTCCTTCCGTTTTTCGGTAGTAGAAATGGGTAAAAAATGAGTTTAACACTGCTTTCCCAAGTAACAATTCGAATGCCTTATGGTTTATAGGAGTTTTGTAATTGATTTTTCAATCACTACCTGTTTTATGACAACTGTAAGAAGTGTCTCTTTTAACCAGTAATATCATAGTTTAAGCTTCTATAAAACCCTTTACCTACACTAAAAATAAAATAAATATAAAACAATTTGCACTAGAATAAAACCATGCAAACACTCTTAATATTGCTTTCAAACATTTTCTTTGAAACATTATTGTCAGTTAAATTCTTTCATAAATCTAGTTTTGTGTGTGTGCGTGTTATTCTATGACAATTTCACTCAGAGTAAATTTGAGGGTTCTAAAGTACATTTACGATACATTAGTTAGCTATTTGATTAATTGCTTCTTATGTTAAGTGTAATTTGCATTAAACGAAATTTCATGGCCGCCATTATGATGTTCTATACCGTAGCATTTATTGACATCAAATAAACTTCGAAATGCAAAAACGAGGAAATATGTTGGACTTTCATGATTCATTTTAAGATCGTATGCACAAGTTTTATCGTCACAGAATAGTTTTATACAAAAATGACGATGAATCATAAAAAATAATTTTCATAAATCATGGAGACTTTCGCAAAAACCGCATTTATTTCAAGGCGATTAGTTATAATTCTTATTTTTATCCAAACATTCACGATAAAAATAAAAGCGCATGAAGTTTTCACGTTCGAAAAAGGTCTCAAACTCGTAATTAAAATATAATATATTCTTACTGATTGCATTCAAAGTAGACATGACACACATAGTCAAGAAAAATATCATCAAAACGACAGTTTATTCATAGCGGAATTCATTCCATCCAAAGAAATTTAATGTTGATCGTAAAGCTGGTTTCAAAATTTTCTTGAATTTGGAGTTTTAAAGCAGGTTTATGCTGATTCTTCATTTTGATTTATAAACCTTATGAAGAATGGTCCACTTTGCAGGAACATGCTCTTATAGAGGTTTTCAGTAGGCTTTCGTGGAGTTTAAAGTTTTATTGCAAGATTTATTATGTAGCATTGAAGAAAGCTACAAGTATTTAATAATATTAAAAATGTTACTTGGGAATTATGTCTTAACACAAACCCAATGAATAGAAAATAGTCTTTGGGACTAAACCTGCCGAATATGGTTGTTGCGGTAGCAATTTATGTTTAAATTATTGGAATTTTGTCATCTCTACGATAAGTTGTTTTTGGTTAAATGTGAGAGAACACGACACTTCATATTAAAGTTCTCATGAAAAAATTGTGACGACACTTCCATTCGTATTTTTACGGCGTCAGGTATCTCCACTTTTCTATTTTTTTATTACGAAGGATTTAACTTGAGATGATTTTCAGAACAACAGCCTCATTAGGACGACCAGAAACTGGTTCATTAACGGTGTATGGACAACCACGTTTAAATTCAGTATACCAGTCGATAACGATTGATTTACTTGGATCAGAGCGTCCGGATAATGCTTATGAAGCCGTTTTATAGCACAACTTGCCACACTTCTTGTTGTTTAAAAGTACACGTGGGTACTTTTAACAAATTGGCAGTACAAAACAAGTTCCACATGAACTTTCTCGCTGTTCAAAAGTATGCGTGGCAATTTTAAAGTACCGATCGAGATCCGAGCAAACTTCCTTAGAAAATGAACATTGTATTCCAGTAGCTACTTAAAAGTTCTTCGTCAATGTCCAATGATCTTTTGCTTGCTTGGCATAAGTCTTGTTCGCAACAAAAACTGGACACCCCTAAATACGTAGAACTGGTACGTTTTGGTGAAAATACAAGCTTTTAGATCGAAGATGGTTTTACGCTAAGAACTGTCCACAATGTTTTTGAATCTTTCGATACACGTTTGACAACAGCCAGGAATGCTGGAAGTGGAACAAAAACGGATCTCAGGAACCACCAGAAGGATGCAAAGGTGTAGAAGATATTGCAGAAGAGAAAAATTTTTCAACATTCGTGCATATTTTGAAATCCTTCAAGGTGAAAACAGTACCGAATTGTAATGATAAACATAATATGACGACTAAAACCCTAAAAGCAAGCTGTATCGCGATTATTTGACAGTTTTTCTGCGCGATATTGGACGACAAAACCTATGTGCTGGAAGACTTTAAACAGCTTCCCGAAATGTCTTTTTATTCTGCCATACAACGGAAAGACATTCAGGACAAATAAAAAGGCCAAGTTTCCCAAAAAATATTTGGTTCGGTAGGCAATATGCAGCAAACCAAAGCTTCATCACTATATGGAAAAATATCTACAGAAACGATTGTTACCATTCCTACACAGTCACGAAGCTTTCTCGCTATTCTGGTCTGTTTTGGCATCTTGCCACTATGCCAAAGATGTTTTGGAATGGTATAAAGCGAATGGGGTCTATGTTGGACCGAAAGAAGCGAAACCACACGACTGCCCGGAATTGTGATCTATCGAGTGGTATTGAGCTCTCGTGAAGAAAGAACTCTCTCAACATAAACAACAAGCTACAAATGTAAAAAAAATCGGAAATCTTGGACGAGAGCAGATTAATCGGTTGCAGAGAAGTTTACTGAACTATGTAGCTATAATTAATTTTAATATGGCTAATTGAATGAACATAAAATGCATCTTGGATTGAACAAACAACAAATTTGTTTTGCTTGAAATTTAATCTGTCCAAACGCGATCAAGTATTAATTCCTTATTAATACGGGAAAAGCGAATGTGTCGTGGAAAAAAACTATAGATTAGAAAATATTAATTAGCTTTGTGATCCAAGATCTAGTTAGGATCGAATTGTTTTCTACTTTTCAGTAGCACGGAAGCAATTGAAAATATTCAATTTAGTTAAAAAGCAAAAATTTATCTCAAAGCACTAATTGATCAATGTCTGTTCGTATTAGTCCTCCCTTATCGACTGTAAATGTTCAACGACGGAGTATTTAAAGAAAACCTTTACATTCAGCTAGCATATCTATCGATTTAATTGGTACCATGTGCAGCTCTGCGGTAGGGAAATTTCATCATATTGCATATGAAAGAAGTTCAACAAAGAACTATTTGATATTTTCTTCAAATGAAATGTTAATGTAATCATTATTTATAATTAGCATCGTTTGCGGTTCTGCGGCATTCACAATATCCAGTAACGTTTCTGACATTACCCATCCTTTTTTATTCAGATAAAACTGTTGAAGTTTCAAACAGGTGATAAAACCGACTATAGAGTTGAAACAGAAATGTATTCTGAATATTGATACAGACTGTGTTGGTTTAGTTATCATCGTTTGAAACAAAATTTGCTGATTTTCTATGTTGTAGCAGACTTTGAATGTGCTTTTATAGTGATAATATTTTGATATTGTCTTCTAATTTGAGACTAATATCATCATTACATTGTCCGACACATTATAACTTTACATTAATTCAACTTTAAAAATTCGCGTAAAATTTTAAATTAAATGCAACGGAGTTACACATGTTTATACAATACTATTATAAAGCTGAAAAGGGCGATTATTGGACTCTTATAGGATTATTACTCTTATAGTTATTATTAAAGTTTCGTTGGTCCAAACATATAGCATTGAATGTCGATATAACACATGGATCAATAAGTCCCGAGACTAAAGCAGAGATGGCGCTCGTAGTAAACCAGTAACCACGTCTTTTTAGAGTACTAACCTTTGCTTGAAACGAGTCAAAATTTTAAGTCGATCCGACCAGAAACAGCTGAGTTATCGAGGTTGGAGTAAAGTCGTTTTGTAGTTTGTTTAAAAAATGGAAAAAACCGAGTTTCGTGCTTTGATAAAACATTATTTTTAATGGGTAAAAACACCGTGCAAGCGAAACAATGGATTGAAAAATGCTATCCGGACTCTTGTCCATCAAAAGCACACAAATGACGCGGAACGCTCGGGTAGACCTGTGGGAGCCGTTACACCGGAAAATGTGAGTGAAGTGACAAAAATTATAATGAAAGATCGTAAAGTGAAGCTCCGTGAGATTGCTGAGATGACACAGATATCATATGGAAGTGTATTTACTATCCTTCATGAAAAATTGAGCATGAACAAGGTTTTTTCCAAGTGGGTGACGCGATTGCTCTCGATGGAACAAAAACAGCAACGAGTCGATGATTCAGAAAGCAGTTTATCGCTATTTACTCGCAACAAAAAAGATTTCTTGCGTCGTTACGTGACCATGGACGAAACATGGATACATCACTACACTGCAGAGTCGAAGCGGCAGTCATCTGAGTGGCGCACAGCTGGCGAAAGCCGTCCGAACCGTCCGAAAACGCAGCAGTCAGCTGGCAAAGTCATGGCGTCAGTTTTTTGGGATACGCATGGCGTGATTTCCATTGACTACCTCGAAAAAGGTAAATCGATCAACAGTGATTATTATATTGACTTACTGGTGCGTTTGAAGGAGGAAATCGCAAAAAAACGACCGCACATGCAGAGAAAAAAAATCCTTTTTCATCAAGACAATGCACCCTGCCACAACTCGATGAAAACAATGGCGAAATTGAACGAATTGGGCTTTGATCTGCTTCTCCACTTCCCATACTCGCCAGATTTAGCCCCCAGTGACTACTGGCTCTTTGCTGATCTTAAAAAAATGCTCCAGGGAAAAAGATTTGGCTCAAATGAGGAGGTCATCGCTGACACTAAAGCTTATTTTGAAGCGAAAGATAAATTTTTTTATAAACATGGTATTGAAAAATTGGAAAAACGTTGGAACCATTGTATCACCCTAAAAGGTGATTATGTTGATGAATAAAAAAAAATTTTGCAAAAAAATGTTGTTTCCATTGTTAGTCTCGAGACTTATTGATCCATGTGTTATACAGGGTTGTTACGGTCGCGCGGGTTTCGCGGTTTTCGCGGATTTTGATGCGATGGCACGGATTTCAAGAAACATCATTTCACATTTATGAATCGTTTGTTTGTTCGAAAGTTTTTTGCAAATTCGGCAATCGGACGAGTTGGCCGAACTGGTGAATTTTCACCTTGATAAAACCAAAAAGGCGGTTCTAGCAAATGTTTTCTTCAGTGGACAAAATTTCAATTTTAAACGATTTTTATGAGTGGTTCAAATTGCTAGTTCAGCAGAGCTGTTACCAGGAATTACAAAAACTTTTCGATATATGTGATTGCGCTTCCCCGTTCTACAGTGGAAATCGAAAGAAGATACATCTAACTGGTCGTGAAATGATAGTGAATATAGGACACTGTACAACCTCACCATTTGCTGTTACCTCTGGAGTTCCTCGAGGATGTCCACTTGGACTGTTTATATTTTTATTGTGTTTCAACGATCTAAATATGTCGATCAAATGTAAGAAACTATGGTTCGCCGATGACTTTAAAATGTTTTATATAATCAAATCTGCAGCTGACTCAGAGTTCCCACAAGAACAATTGGATAATTTAACTATGTTAGAACTAATTATAGATATAATGAGCCCATTGGTAGCATGTGACGCATATTAAAAAGTAATTCGATTCTTTCGGCTTTCATTTATCACGTAATGTTATTAAGTAATCGAAGTACTAGATTTAAGGAAATGTATCATTTGGATGATTGTAATCTGTTGATACAAAAGATGAAGAGGTTTTATGCCTGCTGGAGAACAAGTTTGGGCTCTTCCTGCTTCAAATAAAAGAATAAAAGATGAGGAGGAAAAGAAAGACATTCAGAGTAAAACCCGGAAACAGGAGAAGGCACTGTTTTAGAAAACAAAAGCTAATCAGGAAGCGATGAATAATTGAAACTGTTTGTTTGTTTACCTCTATTGAACTGAAATTCGGAATTATTCCGTTACATGATTTTATCGGGATCACCGCAGATTAGTGTGACCCCAGGTTGGCTTTGTTAAGTTTTGTCGTTAGAAATAGTTTAGCAGGGTTCGATTGAGGGTTTCCAAGCAAAAACGACACGAGTATTGTTCGACTACAATGTTCCTAATTGAAATAAGTTTCCATTTAGGAATGTAAACAAATATAATACTTTATCCTCCTGTTAGATCTCATTGTATTCCAAAAAATAGATACAAACTGAGTAGTTTTAGTTACTATCAAAAACCCAGAAGAGTATCAAATAAATGCACGGAACGACCGAAATTAGCTCTGCGCCTAATTCGTATTACTGTTTTTGAATTAGTTGATTCTAACAACAAAATTTCCAAAATAACTATAAAATTAGTTAAAATGTAGAATTTACTGTGCTGAAAAAAACTCTTATTTTTAGAGAATGTGTTTAGTTGGCGAATATTCTGGACACAAACCAGCAATGTTTCAATCCAACACGAAATTCTCATTGACAACTAATTTCGTTATTAAAATCAGAAACTTTGATTCTATTTATCTATCACCGTCATTACTGAAGGACAGCAGTGTCAAAGCAAAACAATCCATTAAAAAGCTAAAAGGGACAGTCTTGTTGAAACTGCTCGCAAATTGTTTAGATGTTTTTCGCATGTGTTACGATATATCCTTATATAATTTTCTAAACCGATATGTAAAAATGACGTAAACTGTTAGTGGAAAGTGTATTTATTCAGAATTTGTGCGCACTTGAAGCGATTGTGCGTAATAATGTTTTTACGCGGAACAGTGATGTGAATTTCGAATGTTTCACTCTAATTGTGATGAAGGTTTTTTGTATCTTCAAACCTTCCGAGCTGCGCCGTCCGGTGTACTATTTGTATTCGGTTTTTGTTTTCCGAGTGCTCAAAGTTTTCAGTGAGAATGAAGAAACAGTGATTTAGAAGAAAAAAAATTCAAAAAGATGTTTACGTTTCGTTTATGTCTTTTTCTCCAACACAACATCGTATTTATACCTGCCAATATAGAAAAGACAACCGCGTCTGAATTTTTTTCGGCAGTAGTGTGCCATCTAGTGGCTAGTAGTCATTAAGGTGTTACCGTTTCGGTGACAGGGCGCCATATAGCTGCAGATTGCAGAAGCCAATTCAACCATTCATATTGGTTGAAAACAACATTATATTTCTTTAATTCAACTAAAAAATTAGTTGACTGGATATGAAGTGTGCCTTAGCTAAGAAATGACAGTACGTTTAATTTGTGAATTCAACTAAAAAAAATAGTCATTTCAACAAATATTTTATTATTATTATTAAGGGAATGAGAATAAAAAATCTAAATCAGCAAAAGTAAGATTTTTTTAGTTGTCTCAAAAAATAACTAACTAAAACCAGCAAATCAACTAAATTTTTCGCGAAAATGCTGATTTCGGTCGTTCCGTGTGGTCAATATCTTTTCAACAAGGTCAATGATTTATTCTGCTGACTCTAATTCGTCGAATCGCTCTTACCAGGAATCTGCACACGCTCGTTAACGAACCAAGATATATTCCTTTATGATGTAGATACCGAAAAGCTGTGCTCGGATTTCCGAAAATATATTCTAGTCACGGTTGTACTACTACAGTGCACATGTAGCAATCAAAACAGAGAAAATATCGATCAACACGTCTGGTTACATCGCAAAACTGTCATAATACATTCAGCATGCATTTCCACACATTCCATCTCTCGCTGTTTGAGATTGAGGATAGCTTTCAAATCGCCAGACCGGCACCGAGTACAAAACTTTGCTTACTTAACATTCACCAAGCATCCTGCGTTTACTACCCAGCTTGACAATAGCAGATGGTTATTTTCAATTCGGAACAAAATAACTAACAAACTTTTTATTGACCCCCGTTCGACGATGATAACAGCTCTGCCGTCCGTGTTCGGCTAAAGATCAAAGACCAAAGCTTGATGCTCGTCTCGCACCCTGAAAACTGCTCCACCAACACTTACCTGTCGTAATATTGCGTAGAAGACATCAAGATGAGAATTTAAATTTATTCCATCGGGCCCCTGTAAGCTTTGTGACTCGTCGCATTCTCGCTGCTCATCAAACACGTCGATTTGCACTCCGATGTCCGGCACGTTACTGACATTACGCCTACAAAAAAAAGTGCATCGAAAATGATTTAGTCAAGGAGAAGATCCAAATGCAAATACATAAAAAACGAAAAAAAATCAGCGGATTAACACCATTATGAAAAATTGATGATGCCAGTAGCGTGGCTTTGAATGAGCTCCAATTCGGTTCAATTAAATTCGAATGTGTTCTTTTTTTGGGTGAATATGGCAGTGGCGGTGGCAGTAGCAGTAGCTGTATTACTAAAATTTACCACAAATCACGCAATGTTCGCTCTCAACTGTTGGAAAACCGTACGCCGAGGCTGGAGAGCTTTTTCCGACACAGCTCACTCAATTCTTGAACTATATTCATAGTTATCGTTTTGGACGACTGGTTCTTTTTTTTCTATGGCAAAGCTCTTCAATTTTGCCACCTATGCGAATATGATTTCCGTCTCTGGGCGAAGAATCATAACCAGTGTAGAATCGAAACGAATTGAAAAGTTCAATACGAGAACAAAATATTGTTCTTTTAAACGACCATCACTGGTATATGTTGTCGGACTGCTCCTGGTCATCCAAACACACACTTTTTTTATTATTGAGTTGGGTTGTTAAACTTTATTTTAAAAATCGCTTTCTTCTACCTTTAACGTAACACCAGCACGACTACGGGATTGCTAGACGTGGATGATTGTAGTGTTTAGCGAGCATCCTCCTGGCACTAATCCACTAAGGTCCTAGTACAAATTGTAATACTGGCCTCATATGAATTCTTAATATTGTATGCTACACGAGAAACAACGAAAACAGGACTCTTTTCATCACACCCGATAGCTGCTTTATGAAAACTGTGTTCTCTCTTGCACTACACTGCGAACGCCAACCAGGCTCTCGAACTTACAAAAGAAAAAAAAAGTAGTAGCTGGTTCATTTGCTGGCTGCTTATGGCTATGGAATCATGTCACCAAAGATTGAGCGCACTATGCTTCATATAAATATATGTATATCGGTTGCCAAGTGGAAAGGATTAAGAATCGACAACATTTGCGGCACTGCTGGTATTATTCTAACGGTACAGGAGTCACGGAATATTTTATACTGTTCAGCTCTACAGAATATTCGAATGGAGGAAGAAATACAGTGCGTCTCCATGAATTTCAATACGATGTGTTTTCTTTTCTTTTGGCAGTACATACTTTTGGTGTATAAATTCTTGTTACATCAGGAAAGATTGCACAATGTTAGTTATTTAAACATGACTGTATATTGAAGTAAGAGCGTGTCCATCGTAGCTTGCGATCGGTGATATCGACTTATTTTTTTTAATTGGTTGAGGTTTTGAAAATAAAATTTCAGTCAAAAACAATTTTTCACTAAAATCACAATGAGTGTGCACACACTCACACCCTGAAGGACCAAACATGGACCATGCCGTGACGGCTAAATACATTAAAATGTCGGTACATCCTTTTCCAAGAAGGGTTTTCAAGGGTTCAATGATTAAAAGAGTCAAAAACCGTCGATGACCTTCCAAATCGTGGTTCCTGGCTTGTCCCTAAATCAAGAACAAGTGAAATTGATGCAAAAGTCACACGTTACCATTCGGGAACACTAGACTTGAATTTGGCAAGAGGATAATAATTCCAAACACCGGAGCCAGCTCTGTACTGAATGGAAACTGGAAAAATACATTGTGACACTTGATTGTCATTCACAATCGCTAAAGGACAAGGAGGAGATGAAATGTTCATAATCACTAGTCCCATGTAATAAACAATTTTACACACAGAAGATCGGTAATTATGGAAAGGCTTCACAAGCCAATATACCTTTATGAATACAACATAGGTTTCGTAATTCGAATCATACGCTTCCACATGATCAATAAACCATAATTCACTTCTACATAGAATTACTGTCACAAAGACTTTGTTTATTACAATTTCTATTCAAACTAGAAAAAATGTTATTTATTTTAAATTTTAATGGGAGCGAAAAGGCTTTGACACTTTGACTGATATCAATTACCGTTGATTTCGAGCGATGCCTTGATAGTAAATGTATCTCGATGTAACGAAAGTGACTGCAGTTCAATATAACAAAGCTAATAGTTCAGGATATATGGGGAATTCCACGCAAAATCAGCCACCCAATTTTTGCCTTTCTCTATAGAAAGGTATTAGAATTGCTGGAAAAACCGACTTTTGAACGAAGTCTCGGAGACCCATAGTGTTATATACCGAGATCGGAAAATCTCTCTCTCTCTCTCTCTCTCTCTCTCTATATATATATATATATATATATATATATATATATATATATATATATATATATATATATATATATATATATATATATATATATATATATTTATATATATATATATATATATATATATATATATATATATATATATATATATATATATATATATATATATATATATATATATATATATATATATATATATATATATATATACATATTTATATATATATATATATATATATATATATATATATATATATATATATATATATATATATATATATATATATATATATATATATATATATATATATATATATATATATATATATATTTATATATATATATTCGACATGTATGTTTTTATTCCAATATGGTACATGGTACGTGGAATTTTCGAGGTATGATTTTTTGAAGCTTCGCGTTTAAAATACTAAACTGTAAAATTTAATAAAGATACAAAAATTCGTCCAAGACATGTAATGTGCGTCTTTTCCTCAGCTTTGAAATAAGCGATTCCATAAAACAACCTTTATAGTTAATTTAATGAAAAAAGTTAAAAATAATAAACAAATAAACAAATTTCAAACTTGGGACTAATATTTTTACTTTTTTGTCGTGAATACGACTTACTTTACTATGGGGCGCCTTTTCAAAATTAGCCATATGGAAGAATGGGCAGAACTTAATCGTCAATATCTCGACTTGTATTAATGGCAGCAACATAATTCTTTCACTATTTCATCAAAAATATTATCAGGAATTTAGGATAATATTGTGAACAGTGTGAGAAAACCACAAACAACTCAAAAATTAAGTTTTCTGAAAATTTGAAAACAACGCGGAAAACTCTTTACTTTCGCTTGGGTTTTTCGCGCAAGGACGGCGATTTTGAGGTAGTCAGGCACATATCTTCAACTGAACGTTATAAAAGGGGAATCGTGGTCGGAAATCGATCATTTCTTCTTGTGCGTTGGATGAAAGCAGACGTCGGGGCGAGAAGACGCATTCAAACAGCGGCATCAGGGAGCGCAACTTCTGCGTGGTTAAAAACCTCAAACGATCAGGTCGTAGTTCTCAATCGTCTTCCGGTCGTCAAGGCGAGAAGACGCATTAAACCTGTTTCGCATCATTTTGGCACTGCGAGCGGATGTGTTGCGGTTTGTAGTTTCAATTCAAGCAAGAACGATTGCATCAGCTGCCGACGATTTGCATTGAAGAGAAAGAAAACAAGAAACTTAAAGTGGACAGCATTATGTAAAATCAGCCATTCTAATGGCTCTAAATATTATCTAAAGAACTATTAAGATTACTTTTTTGCAAATCGAAGGTAGAAATCATTAGTTTAGTGAAAATCCAAAATAATTTGATTTGCTTCGTGCACTTTTCGCTGTGCGAAAATCGTTCGAGAAAAATGTTCCGAACTGTGCTAAATATCGTAGAGAATTCCACAATTTGGCCCTTCTAAAAGGCAGAAATGATTCCTGTACTGCACCTTGATAGTTTCTGTCTATGAAATGCAAATCCGAAATGAGATAATCGATGTCAAAATTCTATAACTGCCTATATGTATAGCCGTTGGAACCGCCCATTTGTGAAAAAGCTACAAACGAAATCACGTAATCGTTAAAAATTTTAGTAGTGAAAAGGGGGAAAGTTTCGCAATTCACACAAACGATCAACTATCAATTCGAATTCGAAAGTGTAAAGCAATTGTGTCAGTTTTATTCGTATTCACGACATCCAGTTATGTCTCTGACATTACACACCCGTACTTTTTTAGTTGAAAAAAAGAAGCCTTAGGGGTTTAACTCAATCTTGGCAAAGTTTCAGAGTGGAAAGATTAATACTTTCGGAGCAGTGAATTTTTCAATCACGAGCGTACCGCAGCGCAACTCGCTCGAATACGGGCTTCACTTGTTGACACATGTCGCGCCACTGATCGAGTCCTAACATTGACAGTTTATTGTTAGCAACGTTTCAGCTAAGATCGCGGTGTAAAAATGAATTCAAAAATCGAAAATCGTTACTGCAATCCGTTTAACTTTAAGACTTATGTTAGCAAAAATCGAAAACATTCGTTGCATCGGGTTTCTTTTTCCCTTCTTGATTTTTTGCAAGCAAATGATGTTTTGTGTTCACCGTGTGCCGAAAGCAAGTAAAATTGGGGCAAAGGATGAAAAAAAAGGATGATTGAAAAAAAAATTGGGTAACTGATTTTGTGTGGAATGCCCCATATATATATATATATATATATATATATATATATATATATATATATATATATATATATATATATATATATATATATATATATATATATATATATATATATATATATATATATATATATATATATATATATACTGATATACTGATATACTGAAGCTTTGTTATATTGAACTTCAGTCACTCAAAATTGCGACGGAAGCTTAATGAGCGAAGTTAACTATCTACAAAATTCTGATTAGACCAGTTATCCTGCA
The DNA here is from genome assembly GCF_030247185.1 of Malaya genurostris. NCBI lineage: Eukaryota > Metazoa > Arthropoda > Insecta > Diptera > Culicidae > Malaya > Malaya genurostris. The sequence goes on along the minus strand of NC_080571.1, from coordinate 12,006,339 downwards.
CAGTCACGATTCATGGACAATGCCTTGTGGATGATTTACTGGGTGTTTTCGAATGAACCAAGAACTATATCAGTTGCTGGGAGAACCGATCTTCGTTCAAACGGTCAAGATCAGGCGGGGTAACGGTGGGCCGGGCATGTTGCTAGTATATCGGAAAATAATCAGCTCAAAATGGTCCTCGACAATGATTCGATCAAGTCGAGAACGACCTGCGGACCCCTACCGAGTCTTGCGGTGAAAAGCCAGCCTTCTAAAAACAGCAGAGAAACGCGTGGCCAACGACTGAAAAGGTAAGAGTTAGTACGGAAGCGTACTAGTTTTGTTCATTTACACGTCGATCCGGTTATGTCTCTAACGTTACCCACCTGACTTTTTGAGCTGGAATACGTAAATTGCCAGAACGGCGAGGAATAGTTACGGGTTTCTTTCTTTTTAGTAGAAACTCCGGAAAAAATTGTGTTTTCCCTAAAATTCGGTAATCAGTAATTTTTTTTTTGAAAAACAATCAATTAATTAGTAAATCAAAGGTATACATTCATCGAAATCTCTATCAGTAGCCTCAAGGTAACGGAAGTTCGGTAATTCATAAAAGTCATTTTAAATAAGTATACAACTGAGCGATTCTTTTTTTAAATTGTACACGTAAAGAAATCCATTGCTTCAGCCAACGTAAAAATTTGGGATCGCTCCAGTGAATCAAACTGTCTTAAAAAAAGAATGATAGGTTCCTTTTGATAAATTATTATTTCCTATTTTATTGTATGGATCATTGAAGCTAACTTGAGTTAACTAATATATCATGTGTACTTCTAATTATTTTCTAAACTTTCCATCGCTTTCTTCACATTTTTGACAAATCTCAGGTAGAGTGTATTTGCTGCTGAAACACAGGGTGAGTCATCTCGGGAAATGTTTGTAGGAATCGAGGCTCTGCTCAGAAAGTGCGTTGCTCAACAAGGCAAAGAGATTGGAGCCCAATGGAGTCAAATTAGCTGAGAAAGCCGCATGGTCAAGTACGTCCCATTGGAAAATTATTTAACTGTTAGCTGCGTAAAGGCGAGCAGGATTGAATAATGAATTGTCGAATAATCAGTAATCGAGCATGGAAAGGATTTATCACAAAAACCAAGGGGTAAAGGGTTTTTTTTTTATAATTACTCATATTAATTCAGAATAAAAAAAACAATTTTTCCAGTGCTCCTCAACGGCTTGAAATAAGTATATATGAAAATTAGACAGTTTTTGATTTCAATTTTTATTTACAAAATATTGCAATTGCCTTTCAACCAATTTATATATATCCCGTTAAACAATACATGAGAAGTGTCTCGCCGAATTTCACTAAAAGCTAACACACTGAGATCATGGAAAATGGGTTGGCGGATTTCGGTATATTTGTTGTTTACTGACAAGTTCAGCAATATGCAATATAAAATTTTGGTAAAAATGAAATTTATTGAGATATTAGAATATTACACCAACGAATTTCGGAGAAGAGCATGTCGATTTCTGAACAATCAGACAAATTTCGTGTTGTCGATATCGAGAATCGGATTCAAGTGTGTACACTTACAAAAAACTGTACAAATCTCATTTAGGGGTTAGCCAAATTTTGTGCTAGGGCACATCACCGTTTTTATTATTTTTACGTTTCGTATTTGACTCATCAGTGCAGAGCAGTTCAATTTGAACTGCTCTGCACTGATGAGTCAAAGACGAAACGTAAAAATAATGTACAAATCTGTTCGAAACTGTGTAATTTAAAGGATGGGTAGGGTCTAAACGATGAAAAAAATCATCAGTTTTGCGAATTTTTTCAGAATTGTCATTCAACAAAACAAATTCAAATATTTTGCATGATAAAAAGCATCATTCAAACAACATTTTATGAGTTTTTCGAGAAAAAATATTGAGAAATAAGTCGGTGAAGAGGTACTTTTGAGAACGCTTCCTTAAAAACCTGATTTGCGGTGTCCATTGTAACTTAGCGCAGACTAAGCAGAAGTCAACAAATCAAAGCAGCATAGATAGAGTAGAAGTTTTTCTAGACCCCAACGTTTCTGTTTGATTTTTATTTTGATTTTGTGATTTTTGTTGGTTGTTCAAAGTGAAAACTACGATTTTTTACGAAAAAATCTGCCTTTTTGTAGCTCTAAACCTCCTCAAAGTAACAAACAAAGAAAAGAAAAACGTTGGGGTCTGGTGTGTGCAAAATTTGAAATTGAAGAAAGTGTGTGCAAAATTTGAAAAAAAAATTGGTGCAGTGAATGACGATGGACACGGATTTTTGTAACCTGCTTTCGAGAAAAACGCTTTTAAAGTTTTTTGTTTCTGAAATCAATGGAAACAATTTCTTATTCCTGGGAGCCCGTTAGATCCTACATTTTCAAAAAATCATATTTTTTCTATTATAATTTTTTATAATGAAACATTTCAAGAAAGTTTTGTTGAGTTTTTAAGTCATTCGAAACAGAAATCTTGGGCCTGTGTGCCGAGCTCTTACTTCTTCGCAATATGAGATAAGTATAGATAAAGGCCCATAACTTGCTGAGTTTTATTCCGATAGGCATGAAAGTTTCACAGAATATTCTTGAAATGCTTTGCTATAAGAAAATACGAAGAAAACAATAAATCATTTTTCAAACGTGTTAAACCCTACCCGCCCCTTAAAGAAATAATTATATCTAGCTCATTTAATTCAAATCTCGGAATAATTATGCCTAGATTCGAAGAAAGCTCTGGAAGTGAGCATAGCTCCAAACAATTTTCAAAGATAATTTTTCGAAAATGTGTCGAAACGTTTCGACAATCGAACACTTACTGTGATCCACTAGTGCTGTAGTTAATTGTGAGTAAACTTTCGGCGGCTCTACGCTCAGCACATCCACATGTTTCGCCGGTCGTCAGCTTTCGGAGAGCAAAACAGCGAAGCGAGAGCAAAACACCGATGGAGAGCACTAGAGATGAGTGTCGCTACGAAACCAGGTATCTGACCAGTGTCATCACACTGAAAGCTCTCCCGCAGCCGCTTCGCAGCGAGCAGCAGCACGTGCTGTCATGCGCATGCCTACTGTGAGAATCGGCAACAAGAAAACAGCATAATCGGTGATTTATGCATGTGGTAAAACAGCTGACGATTCCAGTTGACACTTGCCCGGTGTTGAACCCACGGAGTAGGTGTCGCAAACACGTTTGTTTGAACTTTGTTATCAATTAAACGAAAACAGTATAAGCCGGTATAAGCCGCGAATAAGCCACCGGGTTGACGAGCTGGGTTGTTATTTTCGGTTTTGATTTTTAGTGGGGATATATATTTCGGCCGTCCGCGCTCCGGCCCGCGATAGTCTAAAGTACAATCGATTACAATTGACATCTAGGATGATTGAAAACATGCTCACGCTACTGTGTTTTGTTAGTTGATTTGGTCATACAATCGATTGGAAAGTATGACTGGGTTTATTGACAGCCTACCACGAAGTCACGTTATATAGGCGCTCGAACGTCACATTTTCTCTCGATTTCTGATGTAGCGCACTGGGTCTACTTCATGTATCTTATCAAGAAGATTGACAACGTACACAAGACGAACTTCAATTCGGCAGAATAATGTCGCAAGATAGTGTTTTCTGTTTTGAATCACACTGTCTTATGTTAGGAAATGATGGTGTTTCATCACGGCAGTTATTTTTCAAGTCGTTCATTTGGTGGTTTAGATAAAAAATAAAACTAACGAATGATTACTTACCTGAGATTGTTTAATACTGGCAGTAAATTTAAACCTGCAAAAAAGGAATAAACGGGGTCAGACTAGTATATAAACTCGAAGATGATCATATTATAGTTTCACACAGTTGAATAATGGATAAGTTGAACACATACAGAAAAAAATTATCAATTTTTTTGTAAACTCTCTACGATACATAATTAATGTACACACAGTTCATCGGGATAATCCTTCAATTATGTAGTTTAATAATAAAAAAACGCTCACACTGGATTGGGCCACCGAAGACCGTTGTGTCCAATTGATTGTGCAGTTTCACCATAGTTTCAAACCCGTTGGCACTGGCGGTATTAGCGGTATCCATTGCTACGGTCACGGTTATCTGTTGCATCACAGTCATGGTGCTTTGATTTGTATTATAGTTCGCATTTTTTTCTTTACAGTTCGCGAAGTTGTCCGAAATCTTCAGTGTTCGTTAGCTTCTTTGACTAATGGCAAGTTTTCGGTTAAATTCACACGCGTCCGGCGCACCACGTCTCGTTTTTCGCAGTATCACTTGTAGACTGGCGATGGCCAGCCACACGCAGGCCCATGACTGTACGTCAGACGATGAGTACCTCGATTGGCCATACACTGCGATAAGACAGGTAAGATAAAATACATTTACCTGGCGATTTTAGGGAAGCACAACCGACCGGGACTGTTTACCCGCGGAGGAATAGTTCAAGTGTGTTCCGCTTCATACATCGACCAGACATGGAGTTGCACAGGTGGTCATTTTGAGCAAGCAGCATGAATCATTGTTTTCGGGCATTTATGTCGGCGATCGAAAATTGATTGGTAAAATTTGATGTTTGGCGAATTGCTATGGTGTCACAATTTTTATTTTCTGGGACCAATTTAATAATATTACTCCAACAACATAAGGCAAGTCCCTTATTTAGTTTAGAAATTGTGCTCAACAAATTCAGTGAAAAAATTAGGAATAAGACATAAAAGATTATAAATTTCACGAAAAAAAGGTTTTTTTAAATCGTACAGAAAAAAAGCAGTTATTTGAATTGACATCGAATAAACATTCGAGTACATAACATAATAAATTCAGTTTTTTTTAAACTAGAGTATTAGTGTCTCAAGTAAATCTTATTTGGTAAAAACCACGCTCCTGGAATCGAATAAGAAAATTTATTGTCTTTTAAAAATAAAAAAAAGATCATTGAAGTGACCCAAAATTTATTGATTTATTGATTTATTCTATACTGTAAAAACTACACGTTTGAAGACAATGAGCACATCTGCAAATTAGGCTAAACTACCTGAAATAAAACATATCGAAACAACTGCATCCCGGTCAGAACCATCAAGTGACTGTATGGAGAAATCCTCATAATAATTTGGAAACAGGTGTTACGATTTTGGTCCGATTATTTTAGGTGATTCATTTGATCGTTGAAGTGACTGATGATGCATTTTTGAATAGTAAAGGATGCTAAAAGTGTTATTTCTAAGTGTTGTAGTTTTGTATCGCGGGAGTTAAAGAGTCTGAATAATAAACCATCTAAAAATAAACACAGATATTTTACCACTAGCTATTCAGGGAATTTTGATATAATGTATCCATTATTTTTGGAATTGTACAATCGATAGGGATTTTTTTTCGGGTGATCGCAAAATTGTAATATTGAAGACACGTGCTTCTATTTTCGTGCAGATGTTTGACTAATGATAATTAGCCCTGTAATTATGTTTATCTGGGACGTCCGTTAGTATCGTTTAAGCTAACTTCGTACTGTCAAATATATTATATATCAATATGGATCACTTTAACGAATTCAATACGAATTGAAAAAGACATCACAGTAACACCATCTCGTGACGGAAAAGGCTTTTAGTTCAGTCACGTTTAACAGTTTGCGTGAAGTGAAATGTCAAAACTAAATAAGCATGATGCCCACATAGAGGTGTGAACATTTTCATAATTAAATGTGTTTTTTTACGAAAGAAAATATCGCGTATAAACAATGTAAAATTACGCTCTTTTAGACCTATCGTCTTCACTTTCAAGAGTTATGAAGTAGTATTTAACTTTGCTCATGAATGTTATGAATGGTGCTGAAAAGACGAAACCTATAGGCTGTGAAGGCAATGTTTGGCAGATCACTTTTGATATATAGAACAAAATTAAAATGAAATGCACGGTGTATTACAAGTTACCTTAATTGCGATATTTTTTTTTCATTGCGTTCATGACATTGAATTTAATCTTGAAAGCAGGTTGGCTCTCTCAGGTAAAGTTAGAATGTAAAAGAAAATTGTCATTTTTATAAATTGTCTATGAATTAAAATTGCATATTACTTTTACTTCAATTGATAGCTCTCGTTGAGGCGAATTATGGTTTATTTATATAATAAATTGTTTGGGTTTGAAGCATTTATTTATTTATTAAACAACCTGATATTGTACATTTCTATCACGTTACCGTAATTTTTCAAATCAAGAAATTGTAGTACATAATTCGGAAATGTTGGTAAAATTCTGGAACTAATATTCATATTAGTTTGTTTAGTTCTGCGTGCAAATTTCAAACATATTTATATAACTAGGGATTTTTATAAAAAACAACATGTTCTCATTCGGGTTAAAGACTGTCCCAGAAAGTATGGACGTAACCAAAAACCGCTGCCATTTCGCAATGGTTCAGAATCTGTCAATTTTTATGGCTGCATCCTGTTGTTTACACTCTTCTCTAACCACTTGTGCAGTTGTTTATTCGTTTTCATCAGTTTGTTTCGAAATGCGTGAACTTTCAGCAGAACAATGTACAAATGGTACACAGAACGCGGACTGTCACTAAGAAAGAAAGCATGGAAAAGGAGTAAGTGAAAAAGCCGTGCGAAATGCAATCAGGAAGTTCGGTGAGAATAACCTTTGAGGATAAACCGAAAACGGGTCGAAAAAAAGGTCCTGCTAACCCTCAGTTGGATAAACGTATACTGAAGGCGTTCGAGCAAAAGAAGGAGGTTTCAGTTCGGGATGCGGCCAAAAAAGTGAGCACTTCGAAGTCAAATGTTTTTCGTGCTAAAGAACGTATGAATCTTCGAACCTATAAGAAGCAGAAACAACCAAAACGTAGTCCGAAACAAGAAGCATCGATCAGGCCGAGGGTTCGAAAGCTGTACAATACGATTCTTGCTGGAAATTTGAACTGCATAATCATGGACGACGAAACCTACGTGATACTCGATTACAAATCCTTGCCGGGACCACAATAGTATACGGTGCGAGAAGGGCAAGTGTTAAACCAGTCCGAGACATCGATTGAAGTCGAAAAATTTGGTAAGAAAGCTATGGGCTGACAAGCAATTTGTAGCTGCTGTAAGATTTCGAAACCCTTCAATGAACAGCGAAATATACATCAAGGAGTTTTTTAAAAAAACGTCTTCTACTCATGATTCGAAGCCACAAGGATCCTGTTGTCTTCTGGCTAGATCTTGCTTCTTACCACTACTCGAAATCAACGGTAGAATGGTATATTACCAAAAATGTCACTTTCGTCCCAAAAGACATGAATCCACCAAATTGCCCACAACTTCGACCAATTGAGGAATTTTGGGCATTAACGAAGGCACTTCTTAGGAAACATGTCTCGGCAGCCGAAACTATTCAACAGTTCGAAAAAGATTGGAAAAAAGTGTCAAAACTTGTCGCCAAGAGGTGTGTACGGAATTTAATGAGGAACGTTCGCAAGAAGGTGCGCCAGCTAGTCTACGATAGCTAAATAGCAAATGTTGAGAATAATATTCTGTTGTTGTAGTCTAATATTATCAGTATATCGAATAAAATTTGAATATCAAACACTCGTGAATTATTTACAGAGAAATCAAAGTGCGTCTATACTTTCTGGGACAGTCTTTAGTATCAGATTACGATTCTACACCGCATTTACAGCTTATTTTTTATATCGTGTATATCGAGAAATATTCCATATACTTGGAGTTGTTTGGTTCAGTGTACTGATTGGGAAAACTGTCATATGTGCATTAAAAAAATTGTAGTGTAGTAGTAACCTTTTTTGCCACCGCACTTTACTGTGATGTCCCTCGTGAATCGCAAGAGTGATCCATATTGATATATATAGTATATTTATCGCGTTTTTTTTAAATAACGGCCAATAAGCCACCAATCAACATTCACTTGAAAAAGGAATTCTGAAAGACTCGGTACTCGCTGAGAGTAAGTCGTAGTATTAAACGAAAAGATTTCTCTTTAGTCTAGTGTTAAAATTAATACTATTTTGTTCTGAACTCGCCTGCAATTTCTTTCAAAAGTGGATATTGAATGATGGCTTATTGGCCATTGTCACAAAAAACACATGATTAAACAAAAAACGAACACGAAAGATAAAATTTATGAATTCCTGACAGCCGGTAGTCGTTTCGAGCATCGAGTTTTTAGGAGAATACACTATATTAAAACATAGACCGCATTCTTCAATCCATAGTCGAAGTGAGGAATGCCAACTTATCCTGAATATTGTCCCTTTGGCTTGGACGAAAATTAATTTTGATCACAGCATTTTGATTTTAAAGGACAAATTTTAACACATTCTCGGTAGTCGGCTGCCCAGAGCAAAAACACATGACAAAATTATTAGGGTATTTACTAACAAACTATCCCTTCCTATGATGCATTTGGAGATGCAAAGGACTCCTCGATTTCCAGTAGCAAACCTTTCCTTGCCAAGTAGATTTGCATTCGGACGTAGTCGACGTTGGCATTGATCAACATGCAAGGATTATTGCAGTTTGCACAATGTGAAACCACATGTTATTCCCAAGCACATTGTTTCAGAAAAAAAAGTTATTTTGCAGGCTGAATTAATCCTGATCAATAACGGAGTAGCAACATTCGTGCGTTCTCTAATGCTAATACTAATGCTAACCATCTGCAATAGGAGCCACCTTAGTTTTTAAAAATTCGCTATTAAACCACTTCGTCTATACAATTTTAATTAAACTTCGAGTTCACATTTTATATATATTTTTCAGTAACAATAGTTTTATTGGAACTGAGAAGCGAACATGTTCCGCAGATATGTCTTTGCGGGGTTCAAAATGATTCAGCTTGTCTTTTCTGGGTACAATTTCTTACTTGAATATGAACTTGAGTATGAATTTGACTTCCTTGGGTTTGGAACAAACTTCCAGGAGCATCGTTTCAAGCGCTCGCGAGAGTGAATAATTATCAATGAATCGATTACAAATGTATTTGAAAGAAGAGATTGAATTTTAAAGAGTGAAGTCAAAAATGTACCTAAAAATGAATGCTGCCTTGTAAAACGTATTTATGCCACTTTTACAATTAGTACTTTAACTTTAGTAATTTAAAGAGAAAGGAAAAACAGTTTTTTTCGTTAACCCCTTAATTTGTGCTAAGTGCACATACCCATTTTGACAAATTTTACGTTTCGTCTTTGACTCATCAGTGCGTAGCAGTTTATGTTGAACTGCTACCGCGACCTGACGGATCATCATTTTAATTTTTATCAACAGACAACAAGAAAAGGATTGAGACAAAGACTTTTTGTATCTGTTTCGATGTCTAATTCAGCTATATTAAATTTAATCTTTTTGTAGCATCTTTAAATATTCACTGAGAGTTCTTAAAATCTTACGCGCATGCCTGAAAGGATGATTTCAGCTCAACTAAATTTTGCGTGTTGTTTTTTTGGGTCCCATAAGAACTGTGCATAATTTTAGCTCGATCGGTGAAACTATATTTTTGCACCCGAGGTATAAAGTTTGTATGATATTCAGTATGGGGAAACAGACTTTTCTGGTACAAAACCAGAGCAATCCACGCCACCAGTGTTTTTCAATGAAAAACGGCATAAAAATTAGTGCATGTATCATTTAACGAGGAAGAAAATCTTCGAAAATTGCAAAACAATCCGACATTTGTAGAAAAAGTTATTAAAGGAAAACCGACACAATATCCGAACAATGGTGTAACCTCGAGTAATGCAGTGGTGTGGTGTGAATTTTAGTACAATATGAAAATAAGTACATGCTATGACATAATTACGAAGTACTTACAGTGATGGCATCGGAACCAAAACAAAATGACAACACAGAAAACATACGTCTAAGTAATGATGTCTATGTGCGTAAGATAATTCAACGGTTGCATGGCAAACGATCCATACCAAGTAGCAATTCGCTACCAGAGGCGCCTCGAGCAGCCCAGCAAATGGTGATGAGCTCTTGTGTTCGAGCTTGTATACAAGTAATGTACGTATGAAATATCGTACGAAACGGTGATTTTTAGTGATTTTTAACTTGTATGTTATAAACAGCTTTTTAAAATAAGTTCGTACTAGTTTAGATGTCTGTTCTCTGTGATGACAACTCAATCCCAATGTTTTGCTGTACTTCAATCAAAACAAAATTCGAAAGCAACAATATAAAATATTTCTTAAAACAGAATCTATTTTTACCATTTGTTTGTCTATCCATAATAAATTCTATCTATGTTATTCCAGTCATTTTGGCACCAACTTCGAAGTGAAACCCGGTCAGTTATTATGACGATTCCAGTGAAATTCGATAACAGACTCTGGCAGAGTAACGCTTGTTTTTTTAAAGCTGAATTATTTATTATCTGGGGACATCTGACGACTGATTGTCATGATTGAAAAAAATCGTCAACGCAAAGATAAAAGAAGCAACTGGGATAACCAAATTGAACCATTCTGCCGATCTATTATTGTAATTATGACATTTAAATGCGTTAGACATTCTTCCTTTACTCATGTCAAGTATATTCAGTACATTTCATCTGTATTATTATTTTTTCAGAAAAATCGGAAGCATAGCAATAAATACTGGAGAAAAACCATTTAGGTTGTAAAGTTCCACATTTTTAAATGCGTAAGTTAGCACTTTCTTGTACTTCACAAGTTTATTTTGTGTCTGTATCGATTAACTAAATTAACTGTGATGTGAAAGATATGACTAAACTTTACATGCTTTGAATTGTAAATTTATCCTTTTATGTGCATCTATAAAGACGTAAGTTTACACTTATTTTTCCAAGTGTGTAGTTTATAAAATTCTAATGTATAATTTCAAAAACTTAACCCACTTCATTCTGAACAAAGTAACATCACGCGTTATAATATTCAATAAACTTATCGCATGTGACGCCCGAAACCAGGAGTCACGTTCACGCTGTCACTGCCGCGGGGCTTAGTAGGTGTCAGATGTTCATAAAACCATGATTTATGAGTTAATTTCAATGTGCCTCGTCTCTATTTTGACAACTTCGTTGGTTTCGAAACCAACCACAAACACCGGACCATTGTCTGCGATCACCAGACAGCCGGCCAAATGAAGCACGGTGGGAGAAATAAGATGCTATCATGATGATAGGAAGATGAACTTGAACTTTTGACAGTTTTTTTTTCTCTGGTGAGGTAATATTTTTGACGACATATGCTCAAATCCGCATTTGTTGAGCTTTGGCGATGACTACAGATTTATATGAAGATATTTGTGATAAAATCAATTTATGGAAATGTTTGATTATGACATTATTTATGAGTCGGAAGGCGAATGACCTATTGGTTTGTGTTTCCGAAAAAATGAATATATTCGCTAGTTTCAAGTTCTCTGGTCAGAACAGACCTATCAGCTCACTTATCAATAATGGACAATGCTTCGGCACTCCATCGTAGATAACGTTGCAAAACAAAAACAGTTTAGTAGTGATTTCACATACGCTGATAGCAAAGTTTGTGTTCGCTTTATCGGGGCGACCTTGTTAAGGACGCTCGAAGCGCGTAAATGAAATAAGAAAAAAGAACAATCTTACATGTCGCTATCCCTATGTATTTTATTTTATTGAACGTACTTCGCACTGACTTCAACATTGGTCAAATTGAGAGGATATTTACACAGTGTTTATTCTCTTAGAACCGTTACTCATTATTCATACTACAACGGAAATCTCTTTTATGTAACTCGGTGGTAAAAATTTTGTATCGGTTTGTGTACTGTTGATAAAAAGTTGGGCTAGAAATATAACAAAGAAAATCGCGAATTGTTTATATTTGTGGTTTGCAAGTTTCAAAGAAAATGTCGTACTAAACGTTTGGATCTTCAATTGAATTGAATGGAATTGCATTCGAATAAGAAGTTGTTCGCACAAGTTCTGAAGTAAAAACAATTGAATGCGCCTCGTTTCGTAGACGACGGAATCTATGTAAAAAATAATTCCAGACAATTTTCCTAACATATTTGTTTTGTTTCACTACCCAACTCAGTGATTACCCCAGTAAGTTTAAGCTAGTTTTCATCGATGAATTCGTCCAGGAATTTGCAACTGCGAACTCATCATTAATAAAACAATAAACTACTTTTAGCAGACTAGCTGACTATGGCCTATAAGGGCTCATAACAATCTATAGAAGCTTTGATCGCGTTTGTGAAGCAGCCACTATAGTCGAGAGTTTGCTTATGCTAATCCAATCTTAAGGAGCATCTGGTTTCAAATGTCTGGATTTTTAGATAAAATTTTAGATCATACTTCGAATCAAACTCGATGAGATGGAATCCGTTCTTGATAAGCTGTTCTCTATGTAAAGATGAGTCATTGTGGCATCTAATAACAACACTAAAAACTACCTATTAATTTTGTGAGAAGTATCACTTTGGTAATGTGAAATACTCAATTGATTGATTTTTATGACCAACTCAAACATTATCGTCCATACTGATCAGTATTCAACGGGAAATTTGATAAAATCTGAATTGTTATAAAATCTGCATGCGCTAATGCGCTACATAATATAGATGAATCTGTTAAAAACCACTAGGGTAGTAATATAAAAGCTCTTACACACGGAGTACATAGGAATCAATCATAAAAGCGTTATCTCTGGTAGATTTTTCATTCACAAATCAAATCAAAAAACGGTCAACTTCTACTTTTCGAATTTTCCATCGTGCATTTGATTCTACCTTTCAAACAGGTGTCATCGTCCCTACAAGTGGATTTTGACATTGACAAAAAATTGATGAAGTTTTACAAAATGGCATCGAAACATGAAGAGCATCGCGTGAAATTTAGCTCGCGCATCGAGAAAACTCAAACTATTCACGCTATGAGGACGGAATTGTGGAATATGGCCAAATCAATCCTCACTAACATAATAAAAGTGTATGGAGAACGTTTGTTGACAACCATGACGATTAGATCGGGATGAAATTGGAAGGAAGGTCTCGAAAACGTTAGGAAAAATAGCCAAACTATTTTAAACGAAATCTCAACCTCTTCATCCAAAATGTCGCAAGCCAGCTAGGAGTGTCGTCTACAACCATATATTGAACTGAAAACCGAGACAGAGTGTCGATTTAAAAGAAGGTAGTGATTTTTATCGCAAAACAAATCGATTAAAAAAGGTTCGCCGAACCTTGATGCTGTACATGAAAATGTAGATCATTCTTAAACGGGTAGTACAGAATGATACAAGACCACCTGCGTCAGAATGATACAAGGCCAGACAGCTTTCTTAACTGGAATGCTATAGAGTTACTGTATCAGCAACGGTTTCAAAGATGTTCAAACACAAAGCTGTCAAAGTTTACGAAGAAATATGTCATTTGGCAGACCATCTACAGAAACAGATGAGCTTGAAGAGCGATGTTCATTTATATTGATTGCGACCGGGACCAACAACCAGTAAATTCATGTGCAGGAGTGCCTTAAAAGTGATGTTGCCTTCCCTCAAGTAACTCAATTGCTATGCTTTGTTTTGGTCGGGTTTGGCATCTTGCCATTCCCTAAAAAGTCATGGAATGGTATGCCGTGGACATCGTGCAGATGGTATTCAAAAATATGAACCCTCACAACATGCCAGAGATCAGCACAAAAGAAAAATATTGAACATTTATTATTTATTTTTATTAATAGTGGAATCTTATGAGGAAGGACAGTTTTCAACTAGTTGCAGTTCAAAGCAAACTGGCTTTCTGCTAAATGGAAAGTGACCAAGAAATTTCAATATCTTAGACTCAGTGGAAGGCTACTATTGGACTGTTGATCAAGCTCGAAAATTAAGTGGGTTAAATTTTCCATTTCGAAGTTATGATCATAGAAGTGACGCATCCGACAAACTGCGCATTTTTTATTTCTATTAGCTGATTTTCTTCTGAATATGACTTAACCAATTTAGACAAACTTATGCCTATTTAAATGCTTCTATTTCGTCATTGATTAATTCCGAAGATCAAATGGCAGACACTTTTGGTTACGTATAAATATCGACATAAGTGAAGTAACTGATAAATCAAACTTTTCACTTTTCGTTCCATTTAATCGGAGACGACTAAGCCGATTTCGACAATCTTGGGCTCGTTTGATCTGATATGGGCTCGTTTGAAAGTTACTATAGAGTCATCAAGCAAGTTCAAAGATCAAATGGCGGAATCTTCCGGTTCCGACGGCTTACGACGAATAAAGCGTTATTCACACTAGGGCGTGACGTATCCGGAACGGGACTGGACCGGATCCCGTCCGGGTTACGCTTCAAATTTGTTTAATGCAGCTCCATGTGAATATTCTCACTAGGCCGTGTCGCTAAATGCTATGGTTTTTTTTGCGTGTCTCCTGTTGCTCCTGTTGCTGAACACAAGCCATCTCAATGATCGTTATACAATTTTTGGTTGGAGGTTTCTTGAAGAAATCTTGTTAACAAATCAATGAAATTATCTCAAACAAACTACCAGCCTCTCTCGGGGAGTCACTGCTAATCGGAATGTAGTGTCATACTTTTTAATATACGAATGAATTTTAATCGACAACGAGTTGAAACAGGCTTCTGTCATTCGGAAATATTTCCTGATCTCGTCATTCACTAGCTGTTTATATAAGGTGGTGAATTCACCTTCAACTGCTCCTTTTCGCCAAAGTTCGTGCACCAAAATCTTCTTTCATATTTTTTGGTTTTTAAAATGCTAATTATCTTAGTCATTCATAGCAATTGCAATTACGGCCAATTTTTCGTTGGAAAAATGTGCCATTTTCGTGAGGAACAGAAAAACATCTAATTACTAATAGCAATCTAGTTACTAATAGCAACGGCAGCGACACGGAAAGTGCACGGTATGATGAGAATATTTTACAGATAAATCCCGGCACGTTGCGGTCCCGTTCCGGATACGTCACGGCCTAGTGTGAGTAGCGCTTAAATGGTTGACTGTTTTGGTTCCGAAGATATAATCGTAGAAGTGGCGTAACCGACAAACCGCGATTTTTTTTGTCCACTTTATTTTTTCCAAAAAGGCTGAACCGATTGCAATAATCTTAGGTTCGCTAATATAGAATCATTGTTTCAAAAAGCAAATGGCTTTTTCCCATCGCTTCTCGGCCTAAAGGCTAAGATAAAAAAAATGGCTCTCACTTATGATTTTGGAAATATAATGGTTTAATAGACGTAAACCTCACTATTCGCTCAATTTTTCGGAGACAGCTCAACATATCTTTAATAAAGAAGGCTTATTTTACAAGCTACTATTGGGTCACCGATCAAGTTTGGGAACATTTCCGATTCGGGAGATATAGTGACATAAGTGTCAAATCTCAGTTATTGTTATTCGCCTAATATTCTCAGAAATGGCTGGTCCGATTTAGCGTATCTAAAACGCTACTGATATGCTATTTGATAAGTTTGCAATGCTAACGGCGAACACTTTCGGTTGCTGAGGAATAATCATATATGTGACGTAACCGACAAATCGCATTTTTTAGCATACGCGCACATTTTATCTGAAAATGGATAATTATCAAGTTCAAATGCATTATTGCTTATACTTTCGATCTCGGGAATGTAACCGATTAGGTGACGAAAACGTTGAGGCTCGCTTCTGTGAACTACCCGCATCAATCTAAGGCTTGTTCACGACAAGATCTGGACGCCTAAATACATATATCTCTGGAAATACTCTATCAATGCGTAAAATACTTCGTAGACTAATGAACGCATATTTATTCATTATTTAAAACCTATTTTTGGTGACTATTAGCCTGATGATGGCGTGGAAAGCAAGCGCGAAGAGTAATTGTGTCCGGATCTGTCAGTAATAAAACTGAAATAAAAAAGTTTAGTTTCCTGCAAAAAATTTCCATAACATTCTTAAATCATTCGATACACGTTTAACAACAGCCAGGAAGGCCGGAAATGGAACAAAAACGGATCTCATGAACCACCAGAAGGACATAAAGGTGAAGCAAATATTGCAGAAGAGACCTGATCTTTCGGTACATAGTGTGGCTAGAAAAACAAAACTGTCTAGAACTTTCGTGAATACTTCCAAGCACCGGCAAGGTATGAAGACGTTCAAGCTGAAAACTGTACTGATCCGTAATGAAAAACAGAATGTGATGGCTCACAAGCTGTATCGCAAATGTTTGACAAAGTTTTCCTACTAAAATGTGCTGGAAGAGTTCAAGAAGCTGCCTAAAGAAGCGAATGTTACCATTCCTACGCAGCCATGATTCTCCCTAGGAATTTTGGTCTAAATTAGCATCTTGTCACTACGCCAATGATGTTTTAGAGTCCATGTTGTACCGAAAGAGGAAAATCCACCTAAATGCCGGAAATTGCGACCTATTGAGCGGTATTGGAGTCTCGTGAATAGAAGACTCTCTCAATATAAACAACAAGCTAAAACTATAGGAAAAATTCAAAAACCTTCAAGCTAAATTAGTTACAGAGAAATCTGCACATACCCTAATGGCTAAGTTCGTATTTTCTTCATGCAGCCTAATTAAGTAACTGTTATTAGTTTTAAGATTACTAAAAATTTCCAATCAAATTAATAAAAAAATGCATCTTGGATTGAACTAACTGCAAGTTTGGTTTATTTAATTTTTTATGTCCAGATTGAAATGAACCTTAATGAATTTATCAGGTGTTGGAATTAATTATGAGATTGTCATTGCAGTACCGCTATTTAAAGTCTGGTGAAGCTCGGATATCACGTTAAAAAAATTCTAATTCTTCAGATTCGATGAATGGACGAATTAAATTTTTGGTCATTTCGTAGTTTTCAAAGTGCTGCTATGATACGCCATGGGCCATGAATCGGAACAAATGGTAATCGAATGAAGTAATGTCCGGAGATTATGGCGTGTGGAGCAGGCTCGAATGAAACGTTCCCCTTGATATTTGGAGATTTGTGCCTAAAAGTAGTAGGCGTAGTTTTCAAAGTGCTGCTATGATAAGGCATGGGCCATGAATCGGAAGAAATGGTAATCGAATGGCGTAATGTCCGGAGAATATAGTGGGTGGGACAGGAGGAGAAGTAAACTGTGCAATTTATTTATTTAATAATTTATTAGGGAAAAACAATGTGATTTGTTACATTTAAAAGAAACAAAAAATCGGTTAAAACTCTTAAATCGATTCAAAGATCATCACAGTTTAGGATACCTAAACATTGTTTAAAAAAAACTGTATTCGGTTGAGAGTTCATGGAAAGTAATCGCAGAGTTGATATAGGAATCTGCTTAGATTCCATCAATTGTAAAAATACTACTCGAAAATAGTATCTCGCTAATTCGGGTTTCTTCCAAGCCTTTTGTTTTCTTTTATTACATTTTTGTCATTGATATTTTATCAACCCTGTACAAAGATATATAGAAAAGGAGCTTGATATTAGATTTGTTATCTTATCAACCATTTCCTGCTTTCTAGTTGTGGGGGCGGAAGATGAGTGCATTTTGAGCAGATTGCAATCATTCTTCACATGGAGAATGAAGCTGAAAGCGAAATCAACACCATCATTTTTCTGCTGGAAACGGTTGTTGCCTTGTTGTCAGACTCTGCCTGTACTTTAGCAACCAATACCTTAGCAAAAATAATGTGAATTAGGTTTATTATTTATATGCCAACGAATCTAAATTTATTAATCGTGCTTTCCATTATGTTTACTTTAATTAGACGGAAGAAAGCAGATCTTACTATAACCAACGGGTTCAAATGGTTGAATCAACGAATTAAGGACTAAAGATACTATTTTCTAAGATATTGTACAAGAGATGGTCCACTATGCGCAATTTCGTAGTATTTTTTTCAGTTTACATGAAAGACGCCGCCCTGAGATAGCCTAATCACTATATCGACGGCCGAACCTGTTAGAGTGGACAGTCATTATCCAAGCCGTGCAATCAATATTTATAAACCTACTATAATTCAGAATTGTTTAGTACCAACATATACGAATCTATGGAACAGTGATAATGGTCAGTTGAAACGCAAAACGGTGCCCGGAACTGAGCAGCCTGTGACCACACTTACTTTGCTGACTGATAATAAACAGCCGACAGTAAAACGTTATCGTAAAAATTAGCAAATGGAAACGTCAAACAGAAACACTTCCTTTATCTACTCGGGGAAGAGCTAGCAGTTTGTGTTGGTTTTATATTCTGATCAATGCAGTGCTCATCAGCATTTGGGTGTTTTTTAATTTTTTTAATTGGGACACTCGGCTACTGCTAGGCTAGCTGAAATATTTCAAATGTGTTCGACTTGTTCGTAGTAAGCGCTTTATTACAAGTGCTTTGAACCCACTTTCTAGTGTCTATTTCCCGGTGCGACGCATTTATCATTCCTGTGACACCGCGCTGTATTTTGCAATTAGTTAACAATCTACGGCTCTGTGATTCCGTCGTAATTGAGACGGCAATTCCATATGAACACCACAACCCCGGTACCCAGGGGTGTGATCAAACTTTGGAAGTTATCATTGCTCCATTTGTATCTGCATTCGTGGTCAATCACAGCTAAAGTTCCAAGATATACGGTCCAGCATTCCAAACCCGCACCCACCTGGTTCATCAAAGAACCTGTGCCGGGCCATGCACCAGATATTTTACGAGCAATTCAGCCTACTAATGTGGCACAACTTGCGAACCGGTGACGGCTGCATGGGTACACTTACCCAGAAGCCTGATCTAATATCTTGTTGGTAATTTTTCATACTAACTGTCTCATTGCAAACCTAATAGGCTTTGGTGTAGTTTCGCTACAAACACGGTGGGGTTCGGAGTGTTTCATCGGAAATTATTTCAATTTATCAAAACTGTAAACCATGGTTGGTGGCTTACCTGGTAAAAGTGTGATTATGACATTGACATTTTTGATCCGACGGGTTCTCACATCGACCGCCTTACCTTAAAATACTGTGTGGAATTTTCATTGCCTGTAATGATTTGAAGTTAGTTCAGGCTAGTCCGTATCACTTTTTCAATTCACTAATGAGAATAAGAATTCATGCAAATATGGATTCTTGGTTGTCGCGGGTTTGATCACTATTTTAACATCAAAGACTCCTAAATTTTATTCTTTTTTGTCGTGAATACGACTTACTTTACTATGGGGCGCCTTTTCAAAATTAGCCATATGGAAGAATGGGCAGAACTTAATCGTGAATATCTCGACTTGTAATAATGGCAGCAACATAATTCTTTCACTATTTCATCAAAAATATGATCAGGAATTTAGAAAAAACTCAAACAACAACTCAAAAACTAAGTTTTCTGAAAATTTTGAAACAACGCGGAAAACTCTTTACTTTCGCTGGAGCTTTTCGCGCAAGGACGACGATTTTGAGGTAGTCAGGCACATATCTTCAACTGAACGTTATAAAAGGGGAACCGTGCCGAAAATCGATCATTTCTTCTTGTGCGTTGGATGAAAGCAGACGTCGGGGCGAGAAGACGCATTCAACCTCAATTCAACCTGGTTAAAAACCTCAAACGCTCAGGTCGTAGTTCTCATTTGCCTTCCGGTCGTCAAGGCGAGAAGACGCATTAAACCAGTGCTAAATATCGTAGAGAATTCCACAGGTCCTTCTAAAAGGCAAAAATGATTCCCGTACTGCACCTTGATAATTTCTTTCAATGAAATATGCAAATCCGAAATGGGATAATCGACGTCGAAAAAAAAGGGAGGAAAATTTCGCAATTCACACAATCGGTCAATTATCAATTCGAATTCGAAAGTGTAAAGAAATCGTGTCAGTTTAATTCGTATTCACGACATCCAGTTACGTCTCTGACATTACACACCCGTACTTTTTGAGTGATAGATAGAATGATTGAAATGATGAGACCTCTAAATCCTTTCGGGGTGTTATTAAATGTGCATTCTTGCCTCTACAGATTGCTCGGCGTACTTGCAGAACAATTTAGTTCTTTTTGTGTTGTGCTGTTTTTTTCACCCACTGAAAAATCCCATCCGACAAATCAGGAGAAGACATGACAAAGCACAAATCTCCAGATAATTAGGGGAACGTACCACCTGAGCCAATTTGTTCTGATTTCTGATTCCTGTTCAGTAAGAAACCTTCGACGATGATGAATTGAAGCTTAGATGCTGATTTGAAATTGTACCAGTGCTAAACGCAGTAAGATGACTGCATGACACTGTTTGGCTTCTCGTTACCAATATTGCTAAAACTTACTTAATAACGCTCAAACGGATAATCCTATAACTGATACTTTTCAGGTATTGCACCGTGCGATAATTACTTGTTCCACTTGATGGTACATAAGCTGGCTATTCAGTAGTTCTACTCAAATGAATTCATCACTTAATGGCTAACTTAGAAAGACGGACTACAGTCTACAGTCAAGGTTCGATTATTTTTGATGTGGAACACATCTTTATTTTCTATATAGAAGTGCATATCAGAAACTCAAGAAAAACTACACGTAGAAATGTGGTCAGGTTTTAAACACTTACAGCTCAGTCTATTTTGTATCAATTATTAATATTATTTCATCATTGATAGGAAATATTTCTACGTTTCGATTTGAATGTATCATGCCACGTATTTTCAATTATATATGATTGAAATTTTGATTAGTAGTGAGCGGTGTCCTATTTGACTGCTAAAAATCTTTGGCATACCGGATTTCCCTGCCATAGACGACGGTTTTGAAGGAGTAAGCGATGTATCAAAGGGAGAGCATCGCTCTGATTGGTCAATCGATGCAAAAGCGAAGCTGTTGGAAGCACGCGAATCTATAAATAGAAGCGAAATTAAAGCTAAGGTTTCAGTCCTACTCGTAGCATGCTAGAGGTAGGTTGTTTCTTGACAGCAAGACAAAAACGTGCCATAAAACGATTTGAAGCTTTAAGAGCTGAGGCCAATTGTTAGCGTAAAACCGTGTTGCTCGCTGTGCGTATTACATTTCTCTCCATCCTCTCTCGCAAATGTGCAAAATTACTCTCGATGTGGCGGGGTGGCCAAGAAAGTTTTGATATTTTCGGTTACAAGTTTGACTACATCACATAAAATACAAAAAAGCTACCGCTTGTTTGGCAGCCTTGCTGAGCCGATTTCATTTCTCTCTCATGTTTCGTTACGTTACCAGAATACAAGAGCAGAATAAAATGGAGCCGCCATAGAAATGGACTTACCATTACAAAAATAACATTCACTTAATTTTCATCGCGACAACATATATGTTTTTATGCACTAATCGCATCTAAACTAAATTATCTAGACATTGTCAGGATAGATTTTTGATCCATGATTTTGAAGGCGAGATATTCAATGAACAAATTGAAAGTTGCCGTTTTCAGCTATGCAATTCTTCCTTCAGAAAAAAGACTTTCCCTTCCGCTAAAGTCAAACAATCATTCTGAAATTTTCACAGAATAATCTAAACTAATTTTCTAAGAGATTGTCAGTTGGGTTTTTTAATATTCGTCACCGTTTCTGAGAAAATCAGATTTGAAGCGTGAAAATAGCCCTTTAAAATGCCCTAAACACACTGGCCTCAGCCCTTAATTGGTATACTCTGATCTTGTGTCATGCAAGCTCGGAATTCCATGTTATGTCGTTTCTCCATGAGAAATTGACAACTACCCCTGGATAAATTTTGAGTGCTTAAGATTAATCTCTAATTTATATTAGATGAACTCGATTGATAATGAAAAATAGTTTATCGCTTCAACTGAAATCGCAGAATGGTAGAGAAACTTAACGCTAAAAAAACTGCTTGCATAAAAAACTCGAACACAAGTTTGGCGAAGAGAAACTTAATTATCGAAATCGCAAGTATGTACAAGGATATAATTGCATACATTTGGGATAATGGTGTAATTTCGTCGGTTATAAAACAAATGCAAATCAAGACAAATGATGTTCGGTGTTGGTTCGAATTGATTGAACTTTTTGATTGTAGATCATTAGAAATTTTGGTTGCCTTGTTCCACATCAACGGCTCGAACAACCCCATGGGGCTGATCCTTGTAGTTTTTTTTCTAGCTGCGATCTCTGGTTCCGGAATAACATGGCGATATGTGCAAAAAATTTAAAATGGTCACTGAATGTTTTCGGAGATGGTTACATCAATTTTCAAACGTTGTTTTCAAAATCCCATAGAAACTTATGAATATTATTCCAGCTTTTTTAGATAATTTAGATATGACTTTCACTTCCAGTAAAAGTTCCATTTTTAAGAATGTTTTTCATAAGAGTCCATGTGAAAAGAAGCGAATTCTTTGAAACTGGGTAATAAATTATTCAGGATGACAAATCGAAAGTCGTTTCACCGAATATCATTTCGCCGAAAGTCGTTTCGCCGTAAGTCGTTTCGTCGAATGGGTAATTTTGTCGAATGAATAATTTCACCGAATGGGTCATTTTACCGAAAGTCATTTCGTCGAAAAGGTCATTTCGCCGAGAGGGTTACTTTGAATATATCACATAATTAATTAAGCAGCTACATTATTCTGGTTTTACATCAAAAATATCTATTTGTTTTCAATCTCCTGGATAATTGGTGTGACGTAGCCACATAATCGATGCCAAGATGTCTCGGCGACACAAAAAGCCGCTGGGGCAACGCCAACTGAGTTTCCGCGTTGGAAGCGGCAGGCTCTCGCATACAAACCTGTTTCCGCCTCGTTTGCACGATCAACTCAAAGCTAGGCGAAATGGAATTCGTCTTAAGGGCTGAGGACAGTACCGTGAAGTGGTAGATTTTTTGCTATTTTCCCGTTTCAAATTAAATTTTCTTGGAAACGGTGCAGAGTATAGAAAAACCCACCTGACAATGTTTTCGAAATTTAGTTGAGAATATTCTGTGAAATTTTTCGAATGATTCATTGAGTTTAGCGGTCGTGTTGTATTTTTTTTCTGACTGAAGAACTGCTGAAAATTGGAACGCTCGGAAATGTATATCTCTACTTGTTCATCGAATATCTCGGCTTTGAAGGCTTGTATTATAAATCTACCGTGACAAAGTCTAGATAATTTAGTTTAGATGCGATTAGTACATAAAAACATATATGTTATCGCGATAAAAATAAAGTCTTGTATTTTTCTGTGAAACAAAGTCAGTTTCAATGCATCCACCATTTTTTGTCGTAGTTTCTTCTTTGATGACACAATATAACATTAATATTTGTAAAATATGTAAATATGTATGTAATATGTAAAAATATGTAAAAATAAATGTTGCGTCTGTATCGATGTAAGCTGAAAGATGTAAGATAAGTCATATCATCAACTTCACAGTTGATTTCGCTGACTAAATCAACTGTGAAGTTAATGATATCACTTATCTTTACATGCTTTGGAATGTGAATGTAAGTGAATCGCGACGTTCCTTTTATGTGCATCTACAAAGGTGTAAATTTTTCTTAGTGTGTACCTAGTAAGGAGTAATACACAAACAAAAAAAAAAAAGAATTTTACAGGTGACATAATCCTACATACGATGTAATTCATAAAGATCTAATTCGTCAAATGACGGAAAATTTAATTTGTAATGACTTAATGCTGGATTAGTATGAATTTTACTGGTCCCGGCGAACGACCAAAATTAGGTTAAAGCCGGGTATAAATAAACGATATAGAAAAAATGTATTTACTGGTTTCGACTGTAATGTGCATTTGGCTAGCGGGTAAATGCACCTTTTACCAGTCAAGCAGATGTGTGCTTTTGTGACTCAACCGTCCCAGCAGTCGCTATCATTGCTTTTTTTTTATTTAATTGAATGTCATGTCATGGAATTTTAGATACAATATCGAATGTTCTTGCACGTAAATTTGCGTGAACTGCTACGCTCCATTCATGTGCGTCTAATAAGATGTGAAATCACAGGATTTGTTCGAATTATGTACAAACAAATGGTTCTACCATGTTATTTTTTACGTTTGGTTTACCGTTCTTGTGTTTTCAATTAAAATGATGGCTATTAAAATTATCAACCCTAGCTTTTGTGTAAATTATTTCAAACAATAAAGCAAAAATCTTTGTACATTCCATTACTGATGACTCGGCAATTCTTGTTTTTTTTACTGTCGATTTGCCGAGCTCAAAGTAATACGTTTACTTACAATTTAGGCAAGAACTGTCAGTCACGACATTTGGGATTGTCGAGTACACGGCGGTGCAAATCTTGGTATTTTTAACGAAGAGATTCAGCAATCAAATTTAAGTGTGTGCTGCGACTTCTTCGTCTTTAAATGGAAATTCTGAAAGTGGTGATCAGAATTTGAAACTATCAACAGTTTCCTATATCAACGGGTAACGAGAAAAACACGATTACACTACTAGGAGGATTAAAACAGGGTTTTCACTATGTTACTTAAAAACGGCAGCCGACATTTTTGGAGTGATGAACATTTGAAAATTTCTCCGTTCATATTGTCCACTGTGAAAAAAAATTCTCCTCGCTTTACACGAAAGTAGATAACGAGACAAATGAAATATTTTGATGCGAACTTGGACTTTAATTTTTTTTAAACCATTATACATTTTGAATGTATCTATTCCGGTATGAAACACGTGTGTTGGCATTTGTTGGAGATCAGCTTTTACTCATGTTTTGTCAGTCAAAACATTTTCGTGTAGAGCTTCCGGAACGAGGTAATAATTTACTATAGTTTAATGCAATCAAACAAAAATTCACGTGATTCAAATCTTGACTTAACCTCCTGTACGGAACGTGGTGAAACGGCGACTTTTTGGCAACATCAAGTATTGGAACGTTGAGATTTTGGGTTAAATTATTCTTTACCTTTCCCTTCGTTTTCCTACATACTACCAGTGTTGGTACAATCATCATCAGAAAATTTCACTATCACTCGAAAAAACAAAACAGTTCAAGAGATTTTCTAAAAAAAAACCCAGTGACTGAAAAAATTCCGATATTTTCTTTCATGAAACAAGCATCCACAAAACTCTGAACGTCGAAGTGTACACGTGATTTTTTGTGTTAGCAAAACTTGATGACGTATTTTCACCCAAAGAAACATCGCTGAAGAGATATTCGAAAGGGAGAAGAGTCTCCGATGATACTTCGATCAGTGGCGTCTCGTGACAAAATTGACTAGTTGTGAACTGCTGGAGGAATGGAGATTCGCTTGTGTTTTTCAAAACAATGAGATAACGATTTACTTTTGGATGGGATTTTTTATTAAACAAATAAGTCTCAGAGCTGAGCTGAGTAACTTTTTTCTCTTCTTGAATCTGTGCAGTAACTCATGTGTACGGAAAAGACACTAACACAGCGACAACAGATACTTGAAATTTCATGTCTGATGTATGAGATGCGTGTAACGCAATTTTGTCGCGATCCAACCTGCTTTCATCAAATAAATAAAGATTCCAAAAAAATTATGGAATTTGGATGGGGTTGGGGACGCAGTTCATTGCTTCAATTCGACCGGTTGTGCAGTTCACGAGGTGCACATGAGGGCGAGACGCCACTGACTTCGATGCTCGATTTCACTACGCTTCAGTTCGACGCCGAAGTGATTCGTGCAAGATTTAATTATATTTTCATCAATACAAAAATTTCTACTGAATAAATTCGCAACTGAGCCGCAACTGAGAAATAATGACTGGCGCGTTTGAATTGGGCTAGGTGTAGTCTTCGCTCCTATTACTTCTGTGTACGTTGTTTAAGCTAAATTGCTAATATTTGTTAATAAGCTGCATAATTACTTTGTGATTGTTTTTATTATAATTACAACTGTGATCAATCACAGCACTTGCAGCTTTTATTAATGATGTAGTGTCGAAAAAATTTCAAATATTTCACCACTATTGTTCTACTTATCAACCACCCTACGCACACTGAATATTGTTAGATAGGTTCAGTTTTTGTTCATTGGCGAATGTATTCATCATGTCTTCTGCAAAGGGTTAAGATACAACGGCCATGAAAATTCATTTCTTAAAAATCTTCTGTTCGAGAATTATACCAGATACATTCAATGTGCGAACTTTTTTCTTAAATTTTTTACAGCTGATTTTTTTGCCATGCGAAATCAGTTTCAGTGAAAGTCGCGTTGTCAAACAATCAGTACTGAACTTTTCTACAGTGAGCTTTCTGATCGATGTTTTTTTTGTCTAAAAATCACTTGTGAAAATTTCGTTTCGCGATTTTCGAAATTTTGATTTTTTCTCAACACTGCATACTACACTCTTCTTGCCCCATCCTAGCTCCAGGCTTGTGATTCATTGTAGAGATGGCCGAGCAATTACAGAAATGCTTAGCAGATCATCAGACTCGACCTTCTCCGATTTGGATGAAACTTTGCACATGGCTTAAGTATGGCAAACCATAAGTTTTGAACCGATGAAGAGGACGATCCGACTCACGACTGATTTTTAAAACGGGCGTATGTATTTTTGCATTTCAAATCATTGTAACTCGGAAACCGTTAATTGTACAAAAAATGGCGTTCAGGAAGAAGTTGTAGGTAATCGATTGGGCTCTGAAAAAATGTTTGATTTTTTTCTCAATAATTACAAAATAATCCAAAAAGTTAAATAAAAAAAATCGGAGTTTTAATTTTTTTTGAAAATTTTTATTTTAAAGCTGTTGTTATAACCTACAGGTTGATGGCTATCCCATCCGTGCCATTTGAAAAATGAAGAAGTTACAGCTAAAATAAACTAATAACGGGTGAATGCAAATGATCAAGTTCTTCTCGTTTTAATTCGGAAACCGTTAATCGTACAAAAATGACGTCTAGGGAGAACTTGTAGGGAATCATTAGGCACTCTAGGTCGATTCTGATTTTGTCACTTTTTCGTCTACTCATTTCTGGAATTGCTCGGCCAGATTTCAAATATTTGAACCCAATCCGTACCACATTTTTATTTTTGAACGGATATGAGTCGGTTTAAAACTTTGCATATAGAGATGGTCGGGATTCGGGTTCTTGAATCCGAATCCCCATCCGAAAACGAACGCAATTGGTTCGAGTCAGGTTCGGATTTATGAAAAAAAAATCTCGGGTTAGATTTACATATTTTCAATTTTTGATCGGGTACAAGATCGGGTAAAGATTTTTTTTAATCGGTTACAGACCGGATTCCGGCTGAAGAATTTGCATACCCGACCATTTCTATTCCATAGTCAACTGGTCCTAGGAGCTTTTCAGTACTTTTGAGACGGTTGAAATACGGAGTCGTTGCTTTTCGCCCAAATCACGATGCGCTGCATTTCACCCAAAGTTTTAATAAGCTGAATTTTATCATTTGCGTGAAACTAGCGAGTTTATTGGGCCCACTTACTCAATCACACTTGCGTAGCAGTTTTTGTGGTGTAAGCATTCGGAATGACAAAATTCGAATTTATGTTGTTTTGGCTCCGCAACACGATATTCAATACTCACCTATAAATTCATTTCGCACTCGTATTCTATCCTGCAGTGTGGCTGCCGATATTATGACACAATTTATGAACGCTAGTAATGCAATCTGATATTCGACCAGAGTGGTTTTGTCCAACTCCACGACGACTATATTAAGTCGATAGCGTTCGCCTTTGATGTTCTGCGGGCGGTAATTTCCAGACGTTTTATTTCAGTTTTCAGTTTTCCGAAGCGAATTCGCGCAGGTTGATATCGGTTCGACCCCGTAGGACGAGTTGGCGTGGAAGGAAAGAAAGAGAACGAGAATTACGAAATAATGAAATTATTGACTTGATTAGACACAAATCAGCAGTCATTTACAAATAATAGGAAAGGTACTAGCCGAGCGTCAAGGTCGGCTGGCTGCTGGGAGGTAGCCGGCGGGAAATTTGATTAGTAGGAGCTTGTGAAACTTACCTTGTAGTGCTCCAGTGTTTCGATCGCTCGCTTGTATCCGCTCGAACTGTAGGCGCACAGCGCCGACAGTAGTTCGAACACTTGTTTCTTCACCGTCGCATTGCTCGTGTCCAGGGCGAGACCTAGCTTGTTCACGTAGTCGTTATTCTCGACGATATACTCCAGTCCGATGCGTGAGTCCATTTTTCCGGGCTTGCTGTTACTGTCGTTCGTCATGGTGCTGACGTCCTTTGCCCCGAATCGGTTTTCAGAAATCTGAAAGGAATGCGAAAACAAAAATATTAGAGCTAGGAAAGCAAACAGCATCACAGCTATAACAGACAGTTCGGCTCGGTTTCCATGATTGACCAGAAGCAACATATTCTAATGAATTATATCTTTTTAACGAGCCCAATGATGAGTATGCGCGGAAAGACACAATCGTACCAAACAGCGCTCTAATCGAACTGCGTGATGTACAACTGGGTAATATCACTGACGAACTGGTCAGGAGTCAATGGAACATAAATAAATCATTGGACACGTAGATACGGCGAGGAGCACCCGGGGCCAGCAAATAGTAGGTTCAACTCAGATTCATTCACACCCATCGAAGGGTGGGCATCGCTCCGCCGTCGTTTGCCAGCCAGCCAAGACTCACGACGTCGTTGGCACGCTTTGCGATCTTGGCCACTTGACATCATTTTCACTGACACTGCTGGCGTTTAGATAAAAATTCAGCTTGAAGCAGCTCGATGTGTGCGAAAGTGATGCAACGGAATGCAACGCATCTATGCGAAGTAGGATTTTTCCTAAGTTTTGCAAATCAGAGACACGACGTCTGCCAACAATGACCGTGCGTCTCCACTTGTGTATGTACTCTCGAGAGGCGAGTCTTAAATTGCTACACTACATCAAAAATTGTTTGTTTGTTTGTTTGTTTGTTTCTTTTCTGTTCTCAGAGCATTTTAACAATCTACGAGCCTTGGGCAAAATTGCTCTTTCTACTTCGCAGCATAGATTTTCTTCAGTTTCTCGCTCCGTTGCTAAGAATACTCGCTAGGAGGCGAGCTGTCTGCGCCAGTAACAATGTTTCAACTAAACTCCCTCAACCAATCAATGGTTCATTAATTAATCCAGCAAGTTTGGCATCTTCTGTGGAATGTGGAATGTCAAAATATTTGCACAAATGTGTCGTTCTGTTTCATACCAACAAACCGCCAAGTGCCGGAGGTGCTTGTAGCTGACACATGCGTCCCCCGGCGATGTTCAGGAAATATTTCCTTCGATAGCTATCGACGCTACACGATGATGGTAGTCCGGTTCAGCTGCGCATGTTTGTTTATTCGAGGAGATTAAGTTCAATCAAAGTGGCATTGCGCAAGGCTCGCAAATAAACCGACTGCAAATACGATCCGATTAATTGATCCAGTTTGTAATCCGCAAGGGTATAATGCCGCGCACTTACGTAAAACTTGTTAACAATATCGTTTCGCGGCTAATGGACCGTTTATCGGTTGCCACCGGACTTGATTAGATGGAAGAGTTATTATAGCAGAAATTAACTCTTGATCAATTTGTGTGCCGACCTAAACCGACCGGTGCCTCAGTCGGTACCAGAAAAAAAACAAAGCTTCATTTGACATAACTAAAACGCGCAAAAACATCAACACATTTAGATTCGCGCCCACCCAAGGTCAATGTTGCCATCGCTCATCGGCAACTGGAACTGGATAAATGTGACTCGCCGTCAAAGCTGAGACGGCGACCGCGAATCAACGGAGTGGAAGGGAGTCCGGAAAATCGTGTCACTTCCATTACGGTAAAGAACCGCGTCGTGATCGTTTCATTAATGTTCGACTAAATGTTTGAATGGGCACAATGACAGCCAATAACTGCGTGCAGTGAAAAAAAAATAGTAATAAATCGCGCATTGGAAGTTTTTATAAAACATCACCGGCAGCAGCAGCAGCAGAAACGGCAGCAACAACTAATAATAATAAATAAAAATGAATTGAGTAATTCAATCCCTTTTTGCGAGCGCCACCTGCGGAGAGAGGAAAAAAAAGATACAACGGACAGCACAGCTGCGATTCCAAGGAAACGGCAGCATCCAACGTGAACCCTCGCGTGGTTCTAGATTCTATACGGACTGATGGATATCTCTGTTTTTTTTCTGTGCCCTACACTGTCATGTTCTTATTTCGCATGCAATTATGGGTTGTCATAACCTCCTCTGCCCTGCACAGTGTTGTTCCATTTGGAGATGTTCGACATGTCGCTCGTCGGCGATCACACGCTCATAGGCTGTAATTGGTGATCAGTTCTGGTGCCATTGGGAAATTATGGTCCCGGCGAGTTTCGATATTATTGATTATGGAAAACTGATAGGCATACAAATTTCGCAGAACAGCTTGAATGTTTTCCTTTTTGATTTCCCTCAATTTGGAGTACGTAATGATGGTCGCAAAAGATACTGAATCAGTAAGAATTACACATTTGAGAAGTTGTTTCCTTTTTCTTACTACAATTAGCGTGGATTTAAAAACTATGGGTTACCTAATCTTCTTTGTTTAGGCAATTTAATACAAATGGCTACAGTGTTAATTTTATGTAAAAATATCAAGTTGTTCCTGAGATACAATTGTTCGAAGGAATCAGGGTCATTTCGACGAATGGGTCATTTCGCCGAATGTCATTTCGCCGAAAGCCATTTCGCCGAAAGGGCCATTTCGCCGATTCCTGCAATTGTCTTAATATTATAATTGGAATTGATTTAAAATAAACACAAATGAATGATAATACGTTAACGCCCGTTTTGTTGACCTACAATTGTACTTCTTGAATACAGATTGATTCCTGTACTCTTGAATAAAGATTGATTCATGAACCTAAGAACTGATTTCCCAAGGAATTGACTATTAGCCACTAAGCATCAATGCAGTTCGAAATTGACCTTTCGGCGAAATGACCTATTCGGCGAAACGACTTTCGGCGAAATGGCATTCGGCGAAACGATTTTCGGTGAAATGACCCGCTCCCGTTGGAAGTGTGCCATGTAAAGAGGTAATTGGTGTGCATTGTAGAGTCTCAGGAGTTGATTTTGGAACAAAAAATATTATATGTTTTTGCTTATTTTTGAGTTCTATATGAAACACCGTGACTGCTTGGAAAAAACGTGTTTAATCCACCTAGCAGTGAGATGATACCTTATTTTTCAATCCGCATGTGTTTTTGCATGGATATTCTTCGGTGTTTTAGTTCTCATGACATTATTTTAATTATCGTCGTTTTAAACGGCAAATTGAGGTTTTAATCACTCATTACCCTGTAATGTCGAAACAACAAATCGTATCGAATTTCAATCTTAACGTGTGACAATCGATTCAACATTCCATGAGATGTCGAAGTAAGTTCCACTTTAGAGTTTTTCGTCATTATTTATGGTACTTCCAGAGCCGGTATTCAGGAACTAGCATAACCCAAAATGATTCGTATGGCCATAAATTAATACGCCAAACAATTTACATCTTCTATATCGGTATGAATTTTAAAAACTCATCATACTGTAATTCCAGAATCGGATAAAATTCATCAATTTTGTATGGGACCATAAGTCCTTTAATTTGAATTTTTGTTTTTGAAGTTCGATTTGGCTTTTTTGAGAAAATGATTGAGCTTTGAGAAACGATTCGATACTGGAACCGGAATTCTGTAGCCGAAATCAGTTAAATTCACTTGAGGAGTGTGTAGATATGTATTTGAGAAATTGTAAAATTAAAATTTGGGGGTACATTCCGAATCAAAAAACGAATACCGCTTAAACTGAAATAAATTTATTTGGTAATCGACTATCCAAATCTGCAAACCCGATAAACCTGATTAATTCATGTGAAATAGACATTTTTATACTAATCACCCTGTATCCCCTAAACCGGCAGTCGCATCTGACTAAAAAGTAAGATGTTTTATACGATTTTAAGATCTCTTATTTGAATCATAGATGATTCTTTAATTTCATTTGATTCTTAGATCGGTTCAGCCATCTACGAGAAAAATGAATTGCATTATTTTAATTTCGTTTCACATATCATCCTGTGGTTCCGCAATCAGAAGTCGGATCCAAACGTAATTCAGGAACCTTGTTTGGGAGAATACGACTTTTCATCAAGGATGCCTTTAATCGTATCAAAGTTCGTTCGCTGGCAACTCTTCAACGATTGAATCAGTGCCATCAAAGAGAGTTGAAAATCATCGCAACAACAAAAACCCGGCATGGTTCATTTAACATAGAATCGACACCAGTGCGAGAGCGAATTTCTCTCGATGACATTTCTGAGAATCAAAGGTTAGCACGTTGCTGTGGGGATCTTCTCTGAAGCAACAAACGAACGCTTATTCTCGTTTCGCGATCCGATTCTATACAGGCAGTTGATAATTGCGATAGAATCATTTTACTATTGCCGCTTATTCTAACTATGTGCATATAATCTTTGTATAAGTTGTGGCTATGAAAATATATGTGAATGCTCCACACAAGGGTTTTGAAATATTGCAACCTAGTATGAGAAACATCAAGTTGAACCATCGATTCGATTTTCTGCGATAATTGTCAACTTGCGATCCTCTCTTGGGAAATTCCACACAGCAACGATCATTATCAGACTGTTTTTTTTTCAAGGGCCGTGAAATACTCAGAGTATAAAGTGGAGCGAAGAAATGTAGATAAATTCTCTCGCGGTTCATGCATTGAATGACTCGAGTTCTTATAGGATCTTCTACCGGATTGAAAATGTTGTATACAATATAGAGAGCAATATGGCAGCTTCTGTCAAATTTTCGGCAATCACCAACACTGGTCATACAGCGCTAAAAACTCCTACTGCTTGAATAGGAGGAAAAATTGGTTATACAAAAATGTCGATATCTCCGTTGAAAATGAACGGATTTTAACAATCTGTGGCTTGTTGGATAGCCATTACCGTGCGGAATCTAAGTCTGAAAACATATTCTGTTTTTAAGGTCAATTGTGACAGATACTGCAAAAAACTGAATAATTTGACATAAAACTTCGTATAACTCAAAAAGTAAACATCCGATCTCAAAACCATTCAATAGCGTTCTTTGTGACGGGGAGACCTTTCATTTGCGACTAGTTCGATCAAAATCGATCCTGCCATCTCTGAGATCTCGACCTCTTAGTTGACAACACACATACAGACACACACACATACACACACACACACACACACACACACACACACACACACACACACACGGACATTTGTTCAGTTCGTCGAGCTGAATCGATTGGTATATAACATTCGGCCCTCCGGGCCTCGGAAAATTTTTCTAAAGTTTGTGCGAATTCTATACCTATTTTTTCTATTTATAAAAAAAAGGTAAAAAGGGTGGTAATTTTTTTTTACAGTTTGCTCAATGGTTGTTCCATTAAAAACTTAATATACCTGAATCCGAGAAATTTATTTTGAAACTAAGCTAGTTTGAAAAACATTGATTGATTGGAAGTGTATTTGGCATCGACTTAAACCATGTGGTCTTTCGCCGCGGAAGAGATTGAAAATCATACTCCACTTAAAGCAACCATATCTCAGGAACAATTCGATGCTTTACAAAAAACCTGTTTTAATCCACCTAGTAATGTAATGATGCCTTTCTCATATTACTCATAACATCATACATATTACTGAGGAATTCGCTAAAACAGCTGTTCATTGAATAGAAATAGGAAAGTTTGTTTGGATCTAATCTAACAAACTTTACAAATCCTGTTCACCCTGTTTAGCTCTGGAACTGGAATTAGTATCCACAAGAAATTTAGGAATTATGTATGAATCGATGTATGAAAATCGATTTGGCCATCTTGAAGGTAAGCGAGTGAGATCCTTTTTGCAGTTTTCAATCACCATTTCCAATTCTTCCGAAACCGGAACTGGAACGGTATTATTGCACTACCGCCTGTGAAAATTGCATATTTTTATCAAATAAATTTGAATTCAATGACATTCGTTTATTCTTTCGGTCGCACTTACCATAGAATAGCTAAAATTTTTATCAACCGCAGCACCGTCTTTTAATAATATCACACACCAGTAGCAGACATCCGTAACCGTTTCTTCATAACGTGTACGAAATAGAACAAAGCACGCATAATTCGTTTTGTATGTTTCTTCTTCTTTCGGTATTGTACATATTTTCAATCTATATGGCGATTTGAAAACTTTAACACTCATCGCCCTGTAACTGCGCAAGCTGAAGTCGGATCCGGATGAAATTTTACAGTAGCTTTGAAGATAATATGAACTTCAATTCAAATCAAGATTTGTGAAAATCGGTTCAAGCATCGCAGCTTTTCTTCACAACTTTCAGCGCTTCCGGGACAGGAAAAGGGGGGACCAGTAGTGCCGAATTGAGTATTTATGCCCACAAACTAACAAGCTCTGCAAACTAGAAGAATTTATCAGACAGTTTTATGGGATTTGTATATGTTTTTGACCATCGTTCGTGAGTAAATAGTAATGAAATTGGTAATTCTCCACTTATCACGCTTTAGTTCCGGAACCGAAAGTCAAATCCGGATAAAACGTTCCAGAAGTTTTTAGGAAACTATAAGACCTTTTATTTGAATCTTAGTTTGTGAAAATCGGTTGAGCCGTTTTAGAGAAAATTAAGTGCACACTTTTCCTCTAATTTTCACATATTACCATGTAACTCCTGAATCGGAAGTTGGATCTACATGAAATTTAATTGCAGGCTATGGTACCATGAGAACTTTCATTTGAATCTTAGTTTGTGAAATTCGGTTCAGCCATCTCCGAGAAAAATGAGTGCATGTTTTTGTTGCATATTACACACAGAGACATTTGCTCAGTTCGTCGAGCTGAGTCGAATGGCATATGACAATCGGTTTTCACAGTGATTGCATAGCCTTTCTATATGAGAAAGTCAAAAATTTACACTGTAACAGTCTTCAATAAGGAATAATTTCATAAAAATTGAAGATTAGGCAACCCATCTTTTTTGCCTTTCTCTATAGAAAGACAATGGAATTGCT
Organism: Malaya genurostris; assembly: GCF_030247185.1. NCBI lineage: Eukaryota > Metazoa > Arthropoda > Insecta > Diptera > Culicidae > Malaya > Malaya genurostris. The sequence goes on along the minus strand of NC_080571.1, from coordinate 11,971,411 downwards.
GGAAAAACCGACTTTCGAACGGAGCCTCGGAGACCCATAGTGTTGAATACCATTCGACTCAGCTGGATGAGATAGGAAAATGTCTGTGTGTGTATGTGCGTACACCTTTCAACGAAGAGTTTTTCCGGTAAATTGATCGGTCCGATGATGGCTGATCCGATATCAACAATCTTAGACTCGTTGGAAAGCTACTGTCGGGCCATTGATCAAATTCGAAGATCAAATGGCTATGACATCTGGTTTCGGAGATATGACAGTATAAGTGACGTAATCGACAAAACGCGTTGTTTTTTTATCGCTTAATTTTCCCAGAGACGGCTGAGCCAATTTTAACAAGCTTAGACTTGTTTGAAAAGTACTATTGAGCCATTGATTAAGCTCAAAGTTCAAATCGCTGTTACTGCTAGTTCTAGAGATATAATGGTAATCTACAAAACACGTTGTTTTTCACCGCTCAATTTTCTCAACGATGACTAAACCGATTTCAACGATCTTAATCTTATTTGAAAGCTTTAATTGGGCCATTGATTAAGTTTGAAGATCAAATGACTGTAACTGTCGGTTTCGTAGATATAATGGCATAAGTGACGTAATCGACTAACTGCACTTTTCTCATTGGCTCAAATTTGTCGCAGATAATCAACGCATTTCGATTAACCTAGGCTTATTTAAAAGCAGCAATGGGGCTTCTAATCAAGTTTGGAAAATTATGTCAAACATTTCCGGCTCCCGAGCCTTTATATGACCGAGAAAACTTTTTAAACACGTTAGAAAGCTGCTATTAGGTTATTTGATAAACTTATAGCACTACCGTTCTACACATAACTGTCCCATGTTGTATAGGATTTCCTACATATATAATGGTTTTTGTAATTATGAGACTATATAAATGGCAATTTATAGGCAATTTGAAGGGGAAAAAGCTTGCTTTTACCCCCAAATTTATGCTAGGTGCACATAACCATTTTAACTTAAGTTTACGTTTCGTCTTCGACTCATCAGTGCGTCAGCAGATTATGTTGAACTGCTGACGCAAATCCCCGGATCAACATAATCCGCTGAGCAGATGTAAAGTTAATGCTATTTGCAAGACAGATCCGGGGGTTTGCGTCAGCAGTTCAACATAATCTGCTGACGCACTGATGAGTCGAAGACGAAACGTAAACTTAAGTTAAAATAGAAAGGTATTATCACACCACTAGGTGGGGTATGATGGATTTTAATCCACGGTCGAAATGAAGAAACGAAAAACCACGTTTACCGGGGAAGCTTCCCTTCAGCTTTTGTCAATTAGTAAATCTAACTGGAAAAGAAATGAAATGAAATGGCAGTTCCGAAAAAATAACACTGAGACTGAAATCGAACCCACGACTTTTCTTATCCGAGACACTTGTTTTACCAATTAAACCACCTCGAATGTGAAACTCCAGTCAGAATTGAGCGGAACCTCAATTCTCAGTCTCACCTCCTTCCATTCTCAATTTTCGATAACTAAACTTGTCACTGGGATTCACTCAAACTATTGAAAAACTGTCATATAGCATTAGATTCAGCTTGACAAAGTGAGCAAGTTTCCTCAAGTGTGTATGTGAGTTATACGAAGTTTAATGTCAAAATTTTAAGTTTTTCGATTTGTAACATGGCCTTGGAAACAAAGTATGTATCAACAATTGGATAACACATGGTAATACCTATCCAATACCTCATGGACTATTAAAATTCGTCCATTTCTAATAGAGATATCTATATTTTCGTTTAAGTGACTTTTTTTCGATCCCAGTAGTAGAAGTTTTGTGTGCTGCATGAAAAAGCGTTGTTAACAAGACTGCTGTATGCTATTGTTTTTAAGTGTACAACACCTTTTTCCACGTTTCGATTTTAGCACGGCTTGTTTTAGGCATCATTATCGTTTCTGTATGATATAGAATTGTATTAGAAAGATGGTAGTATTTTCGAATACAAAATATTTTAATATTATTTATGTCTGTGTGTATGTGTTAGAGATGGTCGAGTAAGCAATTTCTTAAATTCGAGCCCAACCCATATCCTATCAAAGTAAAAAATAAATTATCCGCACCCGACCGGGACCCGAGAATAAATTTTCTTCCAAACCTTACCCGTACCCGATAAAAAATAAAAATCTTCATCCGTACCCAACCAGAACCAGACAAAACGTAAGTAGTCGAGTTCGAGTACCCGAAACTCGACCAATTTTTTAAACCCGAACCCGACCCGTACCGGTTTAAAACGAAAAAATATTTTTTCTGAGCCCAAACCCGACCCGTACCCGTCGAGTTCGTGTTTTAGTCGGGTTTCGGGTACAAGAACCCGAATGTCGATCATATCTAGTATGAGTGCATGTATGAAACAAAAATATGCTTTTCTCAGAGATGACAGAATTTAAAAAAAAAACAGATTCAAATGAAAGGTGTCGCAGTCACATAACCTGCTATTGAATTTCATCTAAATCCGACTTCCGGTTCCAAAGTTACAGGGATATGTGCAAAATATTTAAAAAAAATGGAACTCAATTTTCTCGGAATTTGCTTAACCGATTTTCACTAACTGGGATTCAAATGAGAGGTCCTAAAATTCAATTCGGAAATACAGCACGATAAGTGAAAACCATCAATTTCTTGAGTATTTTTGTCACAAGCGACAGGCATACACATTTTGTAAAACTGACTGGTATGCTCTTCTAGTTTGCAAATATTGTAAGTTTGGGGATCTATAAACTTATTGTGACACTTCTATTTCCCAGTTTTCAGTTCCAGAAGCACCGAAAGTAGTGATTTCAAAATAAAGGTCTTACTGTCTCAAAAGCTAATAATATTTTTTCCCGGATCCGACTTGCGGTTACGAAATTTCAGATTCGTCTAACGATTACCCAATACATTTTTTTTGGTCGCAGCAGCTGCGGCAAGTTTGGTAGTTTGACTTAGACGCTTTTGCGGTATACCGTTGTATTTTAGTAATTTTCTTGTAATTCTTGTCAAAACATAAAAAACAAGTGTGTTTTGGCAAACATTCTTATGCATGAATATCTCGGTTAACACTATCAGTTGTCACGAAAAATCCACTGTTCAGTCAACAGATGCAAATCGCCTATCAAACCAAGTTAACTTTTTGATAAAAATCCTGTCTGAATTTATTGTGAACGTATCTATTTTTATGTAGCTGTGTAAAACTCCTGGCTCTTGGATTTTGCTTATGCTCAAGCAAAAATTCGATCCACTGTTTCTCTCGCTTCTTGTCCCATTTTCTCGCGATGTAAACGATATTGCAACAAATGTTTTTTTACTTCATAGTTCATGTATTCACAATCATTTTCGCAGTCTTTTATTGAAGTGCATTCCGAAGCTCAAGCACTTTAAACTTTTTTGAAGAAATGGCAAAATTTTCTAATATTTTTCTCAAAATCGAATTTGATTTTGTAGATAGCATCTTCTCGGGGTAATTTTTTTGCGTTCTGGTATAAAAATGTTATCATTTTTGCACGTTTCAACGGCTTGTGAACATGAAATATTTACAAAACCATATGCTCAATTTTGTTTGAAGATTATGAAATGTCATAACATTTCACTGACTGAGCGCAAGCAAAATCGCACCAAAAAGATGCTTTAAATTTAGTTTGTTCAAAACATGTTAATAAAAAATTAGGTGAAATAAAACCTTTTTTTTAAATTTTTGCCCGCGAAAAGAAAGAGAGACAAGTTACAGAAGCTTTTATCCAAAGTTCAAAGTAGTCAAAAACGCCACATAACAAACTCTCTCAACTTAAAGTTAAGTGAAGTGTGATACATATAAACAAGGATGGCTTTAATCGTATCAAAGAACGTTCTCTGGCAACTCTACAACGATTGAATCAGTGCCATCAAAGAGAGTTGGAAATCATCGCAACAACAAAAACCCGGCATGGTTCATTTAACATAGAATCGACACCAGTGCGAGAGCGAATTTCTCTCGATGACATTTCTGAGAATCAAAGGTTAGCACGTTGCTGTGGGGATCTTCTCTGAAGCAACAAACGAACGCTTATTCTCGTTTCGCGATCCGATTCTATACAGGCAGTTGATAATTGCGATAGAATCATTTTACTATTGCCGCTTATTCTAACTATGTGCATATAATCTTTGTAAAAGTTGTGTCTATGAAAATATATGTGAATGCTCCACACAAGGGTTTTGAAATATTGCAACCTAGTATGAGAATCATCAAGTTGAATCATCGACTCGATTTTCTTCGATAATTGTCAACTTGCGATTCTCTCTTGGGAAATTCCGCACAGCAACGATCATTATCAGACTGTAATTTTTTTTAAGGGCCGAGAAATACTCAGAGTATGAAGTGGAACGAAGGAATGTAGAAAAGTTCTCTCGCGGTTCATGCATTCAGAGACTCGAGTTCTTGTAGGATCTTCTACCGGATCGAAAATGTTGTATACAATATAGATAGCAATATAGCAGCTTCTGTGAAATTTTCGGCAATCACCAACACTGCATATAAATGATAGCCACATTTAGTATCATATTTGCACTATCATAAACAAAAACGCAGGACATCGAGTAATCGTTCTATAAATAATATATAAAGTTTAATTTCTGGTTATACTCTTAGAATCATACAAATATGATTATTTATAAAAAAAATACGATAACAACGAATTATCCACTTACTCACTTTCTCTGGAAGTCTGGCGCAATTCGTAAGCACCGACGGATCCACGCCATGTGCAACCGCCATTCTGGACACGAAGAAAAACAAGTATGAAGGAAACACTAAACCTTAACTGATCAATCGAATGATTCTTCCTGCCGAGCCATAATATGCTACAAATCGTGTCGGAAGCCGGGCGTGACATGCAACACTGATCGGCTGGTTCGGCTCACAAACATGATGGTGGCAACCGGAGACGCACATGGTGTCAGCCCGGAACGCCATCATCTTTCAATTAATGACTCATTTGTGCTAGGGAAACGGTGGGAACGGGAGTGGGTAATGCCGTTTATTACTTTACTCCCGTTCTTTACTCTTCGGGATCGTGAACAGCGATCGATAAATATTTTAAGTGGGCCCGTTGCTGCTGCTGTTGCTGTTGCTGTTAATACTTGCTGCTACATAAACAATAGGTTATTGATGTGGATACAATAAATGTTGGAAATGTGATACTTTGTGGATCAACAGAACTGCAGACCGATCTATCAGTAGCAATTAATTCCTGAAAGACGAACTGATTCGAATTGAAATAACTTTTGCAATTATGCGGATGTGTCGGGCACATCAGACTGGGCAGTTTCTTTAATTGAAAAATGATTGTCCGTCAAGGTGAGCTTCATTCAATTACTTCCACGGCAGCGGATTGCTTAATAAACACAAATTGTACAAATATATTCCTGTCCGATGAAATTTTCCGGTGTCCATGGTCTAGTAAAACAAGCCGTCGTACAAGTACCGCCAACAGCAGCAGCTAGTGTGACTAACGCTACCTACAATTTTGTAGCAAGACTATTTTGACACCTACACAGAAAACGGCCCGTGCTTGGGTGTGACCGACAGCAGCTTCTCGTTGTATCTGCCATTGCAAGCTCTCGATTGACTCGCGTTCTGCTTCTTAAACGTGTCAGTAGAAGCCCAATACGACGTACGATGGCGTAAATCACTAGGCCGATCGTCACGCACCTTTCGCAGTTCGGGAAGGTCGTTCACGATGGTTGCTTGTTGGTAGCTTTTATCTTTATCTTTTATTCAGTGTTTGTTCCTGGATCTCGTCGCGTCTTTCCTTTGTTTTTGGTCTTTTGTCTTCTGTCTTCTGTCTTCTGTCTTCTGTCTTCTGTCTTCTGTCTTCTGTCTTCTGTCTTCTGTCTTCTGTCTTCTGTCTTCTGTCTTCTGTCTTCTGTCTTCTGTCTTCTGTCTTCTGTCTTCTGTCTTCTGTCTTCTGTCTTCTGTCTTCTGTCTTCTGTCTTCTGTCTTCTGTCTTCTGTCTTCTGTCTTCTGTCTTCTGTCTTCTGTCTTCTGTCTTCTGTCTTCTGTCTTCTGTCTTCTGTCTTCTGTCTTCTGTCTTCTGTCTTATGTCTTCTGTCTTCTGTCTTCTGTCTTCTGTCTTCTGCCTTCTGTCTTCTGTCTTCTGTCTTCTGTCTTGTGTCTTCTGTCTTCTGTCTTCTGTCTTCTGTCTTCTGTCTTCTGTCTTCAGTCTTCTGTCTTCTGTCTTCTGTCTTCTGTCTTCTGTCTTCTGTCTTCTGTCTTCTGTCTTCTGTCTTCTGTCTTCTGTCTTATGTCTTCTGTCTTCTGTCTTCTGTCTTCTGTCTTCTGCCTTCTGTCTTCTGTCTTCTGTCTTCTGTCTTGTGTCTTCTGTCTTCTGTCTTCTGTCTTCTGTCTTCTGTCTTCTGTCTTCTGTCTTCTGTCTTCTGTCTTCTGTCTTCTGTCTTGTGTCTTCTGTCTTCTGTCTTCTGTCTTCTGTCTTCTGTCTTCTGTCTTCTGTCTTCTGTCTTCTGTCTTCTGTCTTCTGTCTTCTGTCTTCTGTCTTCTGTCTTCTGTCTTCTGTCTTCTGTCTTCTGTCTTCTGTCTTCTGTCTTCTGTCTTCTGTCTTCTGTCTTCTGTCTTCTGTCTTCTGTCTTCTGTCTTCTGTCTTCTGTCTTCTGTCTTCTGTCTTCTGTCTTCTGTCTTCTGTCTTCTGTCTTCTGTCTTCTGTCTTCTGTCTTCTGTCTTCTGTCTTCTGTCTTCTGTCTTCTGTCTTCTGTCTTCTGTCTTCTGTCTTCTGTCTTCTGTCTTCAGTCTTCTGTCTTCTGTCTTCTGTCTTCTGTCTTCTGTCTTCTGTCTTCTGTCTTCTGTCTTCTGTCTTCTGTCTTCTGTCTTCTGTCTTCTGTCTTCTGTCTTCTGTCTTCTGTCTTCAGTCTTCTGTCTTCTGTCTGAAATGTGAGTTCTTATCAAATGTTTACATTTATCCAGACGCTATTCCAGGTTCAGGAATTCTAGTGATATGTGTTGAGTGTTCAAGAGTGTTCTTCTATAAGTATCGATGTTAACATGAGCTAAGTCTTTGAAATTGGTATGGTAAGTAATTTATTCTTATTAACAGGTTGACCAATAAACTCCGGTTTGTTGTGCCGGTTCTCAATATCCGACTCTGGAAGCACTCGGGGTAGTTCTCAAAGGAATCCGGAATGGAACTGAAATTGATATCCCTGATACTTCCTAAAAAACACGACGCAAGCTCTGTTCTTCCACTTTTGGATTATCACTTGTTTTGCTCCTGCAGAACTTTTTGAATTAAAATACCATTCAATTTTTATGAGAATGTTAAAACCTAGTCATAATTTTAGTAGTTTTTGAGCTTGGAATTCCGCAGCTTTCTTAAAAATGGCAAATATGATGGGGCAAAATAAATGCAATATCAGTGTTTAATTCTTATTCGAAATGTGAGAAAATAACTCTAATTTAATACAAAATCTGTCAGCATTTCTGCACAAGTCGAGCTTTCTGTACATGTCACAAAAAACTACTTTATATTCTTTATTTTCCCTATATTGATTTGATTTTTTTTTTGAAAAAGTTCAAAATTATATTGTCTATTCTAATGGTATGTGCATTGAAAAATGACAAATGCTTCAAAAAATGTTGTTTGGGTGAAATTCGAAAAATCTAAATTCCGACATTTAAAATTTTTTCAATCGATTTGCATATTGCCTTTCTTTCGTCATTCCAACAGTGTCATTAAAGACATATTTTTTTCATTAAGTTAATTTCTGAAACAAATTTTAGCTGGTTTTGGTCAAAAATTGATTGGGGTGGCGCAGCGTGATTCAGCGCTTACGTCGCTTATTCGACAACACTTTCGAAACCGAAAGTATCAGCAATAATAAACTTGAGCTTGATCATTGATCATTTGTGGAAAAATTGTACGAAGAGAGGGGAATGCGATTTGCCGTTTATATCTCGTATGCGATTATGTATTCGAAATCGGGAATGTCCACCATTCGAATGTCGAACTAGATCCACAATCCAATTGTAGCCGTCAAACGAGCATAAGTTTGTTATGCTCGGTTTAGCCAGAGAATTGAGTAGAGAAAAAAGTGCTCTATGTCGGTTACGTCGTTTATATCATTATATCTCCGGATCCAAAAGTGACAGTCCATTGATCTTCGAATTTGATTCACAACCTAATAGTAACTTTCAAACTTGCTTGTTGAAATTTGTTTCGCCATCTCCGAAAAAATTGAAGAAGATAAAAATAAATTTTGTTGACTACGTCACTTATTCTATTCTATCTCCGGGACTAGACGTGACAGCCCATTGATCTTCGAACTTAACACAGCATAAAAGTTTCTTTCAATTGAGCTTAAGTTTGTTGAAATCGGTTTAGCCATCTCTGAGAAAATTGAGCGGACAGAAAAAAATTGCGTTACGTCATTTATACCATTTTATCTCCGGAACCAGAACTGACAGCCCTACTGACAGTATCTTCGAACTTAATTCACAACTCTAAAAAGAAATTGTGGCCCAAACTGCTTTTATTGTGTTGCTATATAAATCGAAAATTGTTCCTCCGAAGAATATATTGAAAAACTAATAGCATGAAACGAAAAAGAAGAAAAGATATCATCAAATATTGTGGACAAAATTGACAAGCTTATCACTCATAGCTTTATACGCGGAGAACAGTCATTATTGGTGTGGATGCGACTCGTGTCTTTTGAAAAAATAAATAATTACAGCTGAAACATTTTTTAGTTATTTTAAAGAATTCAAGTTCTTAATGAAAAATAGCAAATTGAATACTAGTAAAGGATTTTACAATGTCAAAAGCAGTAAATTTCCTAATAGTAAACTTTCTCCTACACTGCTGAAAATTGACACTTTTTAAAAATATATTTCTCTAAATACATTTTAAGTTTCTAGACTCGCTAAGATATCAAGTACGTTTTTTTCGTGCTTCAAAAGTATAGCTCATAAATGTAACGTGTGTCGTCAAATGGCACAATTGTATGTCATTTCATTTTAATTCTGAGAATGGACATGTTGATATCGAATACTTTAAACATAAAACTAAAGTGTGTAAATTTATGACATCGATCAATGACATAACATGTCAGTTTGAAGTGTCGCTGTATTGATGTATATACATTTTCTCAATAATCTTTATATTCCCTGACAATTGCGATAAGGCTATATGTCAAGCATATAAAGAACAAGTATTGGATAAAATTGTTACAAGAATATACGTGAAAGTTATTGAATTAGGTTTTCTACCACATATATTAGAAATTCTACACAGTAAGTATATTCTTTAAATTAGAAGACGGGTATTGCGTGACTTACCCGATGCCTTTCACGCAGCGCACCTGGGTTCGATTCCCAACCCCGCACATAGAGTTAGAAAGTTTTTCTGACCCGATGAGGAGAATGACCTTATAGTTAAAACCTCTATAATTGAAAAAAAAAATATATACTCGTTAAATTGTCGATGACTTTTCGAAACACCGGACTTAGTAAGTGACAGTTTCTCTTTGATTATTTTCACCTCCGTCACTATGCTTGAAACTAAACAAGAAAACATCAGTAGTAAAGTAGTAAAACTGTGGATTGTTGAACAAAATCGTTCAATTCTTTCAAGGCGCTTGTGTAAGTCGGCGAGAACGAAAGTTAGACATTAAAATCATAAGTATTCATCATAAATTATATTGAATAAACTATATTTAGTAAATTATTTTGAACCTGATATAACATGATATAACATGGAAGCAGTATAGCCGAAGTCGATTCGTTTAGTAAATTTCTAATATAGCCTACAAATTAAATCATTTTTAAGTCAAATCTGAATTTTACCCTTTTTCGCATCGTCGCTCTAAATGACGGGGTGTAATTTTAATCACACTTTACCCCATGAAAGCATGATGAAATTCAATAGCAACCTATGGGACTACAAGATTTTTTATTTTATGAGTGACATTATTTGACACACACATACACGCACAGGAACATACATTGTTCAGCTCGATGAACTGTGTCGAACGATATAGAACACTCACCCCACCGGGGTTCATTTTTCATGAGTCAATTTTTCAAGTGATTGCTTAAACTTGATATATGAGAAAGGCAATAAGTGTACTTTTATAGAAAAGCATCGTTGTCATGATCTTGTAATAACACTAACAAGTAGGTACAAATTAAATAAAAGATTTTCAAATTTACATATTTCTCGCCTGAAAAATATAGACTTAAATATGGCAACCCTGCACGCTATACGAAATTGAACAAAGCACGCGGCGAACGGAGCAAAACCGCACGAACCGCCGCGTACTAGTTTTGCCTAGTCGTTTTGAATGACGATTTGAATGTTTTGACAGTCATCGGCCTATAACTTCGGAACCGGTAGTCGGATCTGGATGAAATTGCACAGTATATTTAAAGACAATGAGAGCTTTAATTTGAATCATGATTCATGGAAATCGGCTTAACCGTTGCTGAGAAATCGAAGTAAGTTCCATATTTGGAGATTTTTTTCATTTTACATTTTATCGGTGCTTTCAGCAGCGGAAATCGGGGACTAGTGGTCCCAAACTAGTTATATTCTCTAACTTACAAGGTCTGCCAACTAGATGATTTTAGCTGCAAGTTTTTTAAAAATGTGCACCTCATTTCGCCATCGCTTCTGAAAAAATACTCCTGAAATTGAAAATTTTCACTAATCGCACTGTATTACCGGAAGTCGGATCTGGATTAACTTTTCAGGGGCTTTTTAAAGAATTTTAAGGCCTTTTATTTGCTTGTTAGTTTGTGAAAATCGGTTAAGAAATTTCCAAGAAAATTGAGTGCACATTTTTTAATAAATTCGTACATATTTCCTTGTAATTTCGGAACCGGAAGGTGGATTCAAATGAAATTTAAGAAATTTGTATGAGGCCATAAGAGCTTTCATTTGAAAATCGGTTCAGTCATCTCTGAGTAACGTATGTGACTATTTTTATCCTTGTTTTGGTGCATATCATCCTGTAATTCCGGAACCGGAAGTCGGATCCAAATGAAACTCAGGAACATTGTATGGGACCTTAAGACCTTTCATATGAATCTAAGTTTGTGAAAATCGGTTTAGCCATCTCTGAGAAAATTGACTGACATTATTTGTCACACTCACACTCACACACACACACACACACACACACACACACACACACAACACACAGACATTTTGTGATCTCGACGAACTGAGTGGAATGGTATATGAAACTCGGCCCTCCGGGCAAAAATGTCGATTCAAATTAAAAAAAATCTATTTTAAACTTGAACGTACAATCTATACATCTTCCTAATTTGATTAGTGTCAATTAAAAAGTAAAATACGATACAGTTACAATAATGTTTAGTATTTTTTTCAGCAATAAGTTCCTTAAGGTCTGAGGACAGAGGGTCGCGTGTTGAGTTTTAAATCGACCACGTGGCTCGCTCAATTCCCTTTGCGCATCGTATTTCTCTTGCACTGTCTCGTATATGAGCAAACTGTAACGGGTTGCCAGCATACATTTTATTATTTTGATGAGGAGTTTTATCACATAAATCTATCGTATGGGTTGGGCATTACATGGATTCCAATGAACTATGAAAAAATAATCAACTTTCACAAATGTCTGTGTGTTTGGCAGCCTTGTCAAGCCAATTTTATTTCTCTCTCCTTTTTCAGAATACTATCAGGAAACCAAAGCGAAAAAAATGGCGGATGCATTGAAACTGACTTTGTTTCACAGAAAAATACAAGACTTTATTTTTATCGCGATAACATATATACTAATCGCATCTAAACTAAATTATCTAGACTTTGTCACGGTAGATTTATGATACAAGCCTTCAAAGCCGAGATATTCGATGAACAAGTAGAGGTATGCATTTCCGAGCGTTCCATTTTGTAGCAGTTCTTTAGTCAGAAAAAAATACAACACGACCGCTAAACTCAATGAATCATTCTGAAAATTTCACAGAATATTCTCAACTAAATTTCGAAGACATTGTCAGGTGTGTTTTTCTATATTCTGCACCGTTTCCAAGAAAATTTAATTTGAAACGGGAAAATAGCAAACAACCTACCACTTTACGGTACTGTCCTCAGCCCTTAAGATAAATAATCAGTGTACATGTTTTTAGAGTGCCTAATCGAATGTTTTTGTCCGTGGGAACGGATATAGCGTGATGAGTAAATCGATGCCTTTCACGTTGCCCACCTGAGTTCGATTCCCAACCCTGTACATACATAGGGTTAGAAAACTTTTCTGGCCCGAAGAAGTGAATGACCACAATGTTAAAACCTCTATAATCGAAACAAAACAAAAGTTTTTGAATTTTGAAAGTTAGTCTTGAGCCGGACTGATCTCTCGAGCCGTAAAAAGAATTGGTTGGCTATATTGAAGACATATGCAAAGCTTCATTTAAATTGGAGCCGCACATTTCTGGAATTGGTCTTTGAGAAAGATAACTTACTAATGTTGGCTTCATTGTCATAGTAGTAAGATTTTGATTTCAAAAGTGATAGAATTGATGAAACAATCGACAAACTTTTCTTATTTTTATTTTATGTCTGATGACGCAACAGCACAATAAAACATAAGAACAATTTTTCATAGCTGTGTCCCATGGAAAAGGTCCTTGTGATGCTATTGGCGACACTCTCAAGCGAGATACTTATACCGTTTTCGTTTTAGAACCTACACGCGGGCGACTCTGACTCCGAGTAAAACGAACACGTAGTGCGCGCCCTGAACAACAACTCATGAAAAAAAGAAAAAATAAACAAACTCGCATGGATGCGTGGTGCGACCAGAGAAAATTTTCAGAGCGAAACTACGCGATTGGAGTCCGATCTAGAGCGACCCCAGGTTGCTAAAACAAACATCTCAAAAGTTGTTTGAGCGACTCTAGGTCACCTCTCGGGCTGCTCTGATCAATAAACGAAAACGGTATTAGATACTGAATCGGATAGAATCTCCACACAAATTGAGTTTGATTGGAATCTGAGATGATTATGATCGCAAAGAGTTTAGTTTTCGATAAAAAAAGACTCTGAATATTTGAGCAGCCCGAAACGCTCTTTGGGTTGGTCAGTATCCGACCAAGAATCTTTCCATGGTTGCTTATCAGATCACTAGAATTTTCGTAATTCTGCGGTTACGAGTTACGGCTTGCACGTATAGAAAGATATAGAAGCTCGGAAGTGAATGAGCTCATAACCTTTGCGATAGCGTTTGTTTAATATCATCACTCATATAAAGCTCAGTCATTTCCCGAATTACGTTCCACTACATTGCAATGTGCTTCAAATTACATCGTCGATGTATTTTATATTCATTGCAAGCTACACGATAAGAAATGTAAGCAAGTGATTCATAGTAAGGTAATAATTTTCTATCCAAGAATCAATGGACGCAATATAGCGCTGTTGGTAAAAAGACTTTGTTTGAGTTCATTGTGCTATCTTTGAATGATGAACTAGATTTTTATGTTCCGACAAAAACCGAAATTCAGAATAAATGCACTTTCATCAAATTGAAAATCAACACATACAATTAGAAATGAGCATTAGGGCTAAAATTTGGAATAGTAATTCTTGGAAATGAACGTCGACTGCTAATTACACAAAAAAGAGTACATAGTGGAATGTTGCACCGTCCCATGAGTACACGTTGGTGATGTCAGGAATTACAAACTACTGCCTAAAATGAGCATCTTTTGTCTAGCGAGTCCCTACTCAAAATTTCAAACAAAAACTGCACGTGCTCGGAAATTCCAAATACAGATCCCTTGCCTAGTTGTTATGTAAACCAGGTGCGTAACCGCAACATGTTATTGTTCGCATCGGTCGGTCAGCTGTTCCTTCGGGTGATATGTAAAAGTTTGCATTTTCGCTCGCACATTTATTCTTGTGACTAAAAAGCTGCCATCCGGGATCCTCATCCGATCGAGATAATCGAAGCTCACGACAACGATGGTATGCGGTGTTTCGGTTCCTCACCGCTCGAATATGGGAAGGCACACGAAAATGCATAATTTTCCACCACTGCACTGCAGTGCAGTCCACTCTCACTTTCTGCGAACGGTTCGCGATCGGAGGGCCCTGCCTGGTCACTACAGGACAGCCAACAGATAACGCCCTAATGACATGTGAGTGCGCGCTTCAGTAGATTATGCACGCGCGCGCTTTTGTTTTTAGAAAAGGGATTTATGGCAGTTGGTGTTATTTTTTTTGTGCTTGGAGTGCCTCTCGCGATCACTTTCGATTCGGCGGGCTTGTTTCGCGCTGGTTGGTTGGTTGCATGGTGCCCTTTTATGAAACGAAGGTGTGTCGCCAACGCTATTAGGCACGATTTTAAGTCAACATGATAATGCGGAAACCAATGTCAAATTAGTAGAAACACCTTTTCAAATAAGTGTTTATTTTACACAATTTGTTGCGTCTGTTCAAGTATGTTGTGGCGGACTTTTACTACTCCCCGATCCATACATTATGTGGAGCATACATATTTTTATGCTCGTTCGTTGTCGTGCTACTTAATCACAAATCTTGATGGTTATGTTTGAATCCCATAACAAAAAATTTCCACGCGAATTCTAGTCCGCTTGTATTTCCACATTATTCTGGTGTCAGATGATAATTTGCTGCCAATACTGAACAACAATGTATTCGAAACTCTGCACTACGAAAACTATGAGGATTGAATTCGAAAAGAAAACGAGCACCGCCACTTGATTGATGAGTTTAGTAAGAATGTCACTTCTCTCAAATGACGGCATTGAGTTCCAACCGTGATGTATTCCGATATAAAACGTACGCACGCACTGTCATGCTACAACCTATAATCAATGATGCTAGAATTTAAACTGTGTCACATCATACCGACCATGAACGGCTACAGTCAAACGGAAACACATGTTTGTTGATCATAAATGGGTTGAATTAAATCATGAAATTAAATGTGACTAACAGTGATTGCAAAATCTTAACGATATTGAATATCTCAACAATAAACTGGTTAGAATCAACAAAATTGCGCTTTTATTTAATCAAGCAGCAGAAAGAATCACAAATTAGCTGACATTTCATAGCCTTGCTCTCCATAAAGCATAAAACCTCTTTTATTCATTTAAGGGTTTTGGTGCCTCATGAGCACCGGTTTGTGCAAAAGTACACATGACTGATTTCATTTTTTTATGTTTCGCCTTTTCTTTTATATCAAATAACTAAGTCTATCACTTAAGAGTGAAGAGTTGTGATGAGAACTATTTGAAAGGGAGCTGAGGAACAAACTACAAACTACAGCATTGAAACACAAGTGAACATCAAACATGTGCCTGTGTGGAAAAACTGCTATTGACTTCAGTTCTAGCTTGTTTCACAGCAATTTCAATGCATTGTCTACTGCAGTGAGCAAGTTGATCACAGGTGTTGACATACTTCCTTGCAGATTTCCGTAATAAAGCAGTGTTTACATAAATGCTCTCCGTATTGACCACAGACCACGCAAGAAGGAAAAGATTTCCAAGAGGAAAATTAATGAAAATAAACTCACAGGAAAGATGTTTTTTTGGGAAAAAGTCGTATAGAGACAAAAATCGAAACAGCATTCTTAGATAATATTCTAATTATATAGTCTTATATAATTATTCTCATGAACTTCGTGCCATTCAGGCTCGAGGCCTACATCTGGTCGATTTTCTTTAAGAACATATTTTTTGTGAGTTTTTCTTCAATCATTTAAGAGACTACGCCATTCAATAAAAACATCAATTCTCTGAATCACAAGCAGTGCTGGGAAAAAGTAAAAAAAAATCATTGATCAGAAAACTCGCTGAAGAAAAATTTACTAGTGAACATTTTCCTCAATCATATTTAAGAAAATAATCGCTCATTTGATGCTCTGTTGATACTAGTGATGTTTTCGAAATTTATTCAGCAATTCCGCGGTGTTGAAATAATATCATCAATCATATCAGCGACAAGTGCTGTGATCAAGGATGGCTTCTATCGTATCAAAGAACGCTCACTAGCAACTCTTCACACGATTCAATCAGTACCATCAAAGAGAGACGGATATCATCGCAGCAACAAAAAACCTGCATGATTCATTTAACATAGAATATACACCAGTGTGAAAGCGAATGTCTGAGAATCAAAGGTTAGCTCGCTAGCTTATTCTCGTTCCGCGATTCGATTCTGTATGGGCAGTTGATAATTGCGATAGAATCATTTTACTATTGCCGCTTATTCAAACTATGTGCATATTACCTTGTATAAGTTGTGTCTATGAAAATATACGTGAATGCTCCACACAAAGGTTTTGAAACATTGTAACCTATTTTGAGAATCATTAAGTCGAATCATTCGATTCGATTTTCTGCGATAATTGTCAACTTGCGATTCTCTCTTGGTAAATTTCTCACAGTACCAATCATTATCAGACTGTAATTTTTTTAAGGGCCGTGAAATGCTCAGAGTATGAAGTGGAGCGAAGAAATGTAGAAAAATTCTCTCGCGGATCATGCTTTGAGAAACTCGAATTCTTGTAACATCTTTTACCGGATTGAAAATGTTGTGTACAATATTGATTAATATCGAGCAGCTTCTGTCAAATTTTTGGACATCACCAACACTGGCTGTGATTCATAATAGCTATAATGATATTAAAAACATTTATAAAAACGCAATCACAAAGCATATTATGCAGCTGATTTATAAATATTACCCAATTTAGCTTGACTATCATACGCAAAAGTAACAGGAGCGCAGGTTATTGCTACGCCAATTCAAACACGTCATTCAAACGCTGCGCCTAGAGACATTCAAAATGCTGCGCTCCTGTTACTTCTATAAATTAAATTCATGATAGATATCGTTTTATTGGGATTAATCTACAAAGTGCAGTGCAATCCACCAGTTGGAATTGAAACAGCCTTTCGTCGCTATAATCACTATTTTGGAAGTGGAACAGAATATTGTTGTTCATATTGACCACCTTACAAGCATCGAAAATATCGTAATAATTACTTCTCAGTTGTGATGCAGCTGCGAATTTATTCAGTATTTTTTATTTTTTTATTGATGGAAACATAATAACTAAATCTTGCACAAATCACTGCGGTGTTGAACTGCAGCGTAGTGGAAATTAAGCATCAAAATATCATCGAAGACTCTTCTACCTTACGATTATCTCTTTAGCGATATATATGTGGATGAAAATTCGTTATCATGTTTCGCTGACACAAAAATCATTTGTTAACTTCGAGGTTCAAAATTTTTTGTATTATTGTTTCAAGAATGAGAATATCGGTAGTGATTTTTTCAGTCACTTAGTTTTTTTTTTTGAAAATTTTCCAGAACTGATTTTTTCGGTTTGTAATATTTCAAACTTATCCTCTTGTAATTCTAGAACCGGAATTCAGACTTGGGCAAAATCAACCAAACTTTTATGGAACTATCAGTGTTTTTACTTGAATTTGAGTTTATGAAAATGTGATGAGTTTATTTGGTCACTGACATTGGAGAAATAACTGAAATTGACATATTTACATTGAAACAGAAATCAGATCCGGAAGAATTTCAGGAACCTTGTATGGGATCATAATAGTTTCAATCTTTGTGATAATCGGTTCAGTATCCTTTGATAAAAGTCAGTAATATTTGTAATAACATTTTTGGTGCATATCACCCTGTAAACCCAGAACCATAATTCGTTTGTATGAAAGCTAAGGACCTTTCGTTTCAATTTAAGTTTGTGAAAATCGGTTCAGCCAACTCCGAGGGAATTGAGTGACAGTTTTGTATGGGTGCATAACATCCTTCATTTGGATCTAATTTTTGAAAATCGGTTCAGTCATTCCCGTGTAAATTTAGTGCTAATATTTGCCACACCCATCCATACACATAGGCACCAACACAGCCTTGGTTCAAAAGTCGGTTTTCCTTTATTTACGCGAAAGACAAGAATCGTTTAAATATACGTCTTTTGTTACCGACATATTCGAGTGTCATGAAAGACTCATATTACAGTTGATTTAACATATGTTTAATGCATTTTGACATATTTTATAGTGTTGAAACATGGGGTATTAGTATGTTTGACACATGTCATTCATGCAGAATTCAGTAGATTTTAAGTTCAAAATAAAATTATTGAATTTACCTAATTCTTTTGCCTTTCTCGTATAGAGAGGCTATTCAAACACTGCGAAGAATCATATACCATTCGACTCAGTTCATTATGTTCGCAAAATATCTGAATGTGTATGTATGTTTCTATGTAAGTTTTTTTTTGCACTAGATTATCTTAAAGATGGCTGGACTGATTTTTACAAACTTAGATTCAAATGAAAGGTCTTGTAGTTCTTTATAAAGTTCCTGAATTTTTTTTTAAATCTGATTACAAGGTGATTAGTGAATAACTTTCGATTCCAAACTTTTTTTTAATGAATATTTATTGAAATATGAGTTAAACTTGAATTATTAAGATTTAAATTGGGTGTTCAGTCACAAGTGGTGACTTTTCAGCCTTATTATATACATGATTTAGTTATTACCATTAAGACATCATTTGCTTCCGCAATTCTGTGATTTTTGTGTAGGGGAAATTGTAAACTTACTTGTGCTGTGTAATGTGGAAAAGGAACTCATAGACTAACTCAATAACTAATACAGAGAGCGAATCGATTCAATTTAAGATTGCATCGATTTTTTCGGATTTTGCTTATAATATTATGTGACATTACATCTAATGGTTCTATATTTGTGAGTCTGTGTAACTCATTTGTACTAAACCAGGGAGGACGCTTCAAAATCATTTTAAATCTGAATTCTTTGGAGCGTTTTCTTCCTGGTGGAACAAAAACTCGACCAAATTGGTACTGCATAAAGCATGGCTGGTCTGAAAATTTGTTTATAAATTAACAATTTGTTTTTTAGACAGAGCTTAGAATTTCTGTTTATAAGAGGATATAAACAATTAATATATTTATTACAATTTGCCTGGATTCCTTCAATGTGATCCTTGAAAGTGAGTTTCTTGTCATACATTAAACCTATGTATTTTGCTTAATCAGACCATGTAAATTCCAAGCTCTTGGCTTATGAGGAAAGATAATTAATTGCATTTTTGCAGTATTTGGTTTAATTTTCCATTTTGACAGATAATCACTGAAAATATTCAAACTTCTTTGTAGGCGACTGCAGATCACTCTTAGATTTCTACCTGTGGCTAACAGACTTGTGTCGTCACAGAATAGCGATTTCTGACAACCAACGGGTAGATTTGGAAGATCAGAAGTGAAAATATTATACAAGATTGGAGCTACGCTCGAACCCTGCGGAACACCGGCTCGTACGGGTAGCAATTCAGATTTACAATTCTGATAGCTAACCTGAAGAGTACGATAAGTTCAATAATTTTAAATCATTTTGATCAAATAAATAGGAAACTGGAAATAAGACATTTTTGCTATTAAACCTTTCTGCCAAACACTGTCGAATGCTTTTTCTATGTCTAGAAGAGCAACTCCAGTGGATAACCCAGAAGATTTATTTGCTTTTATCATGTTCGTTACTCTGACAAGTTGATGAGTAGTTGAATGTTCATGGCGAAACCAAAACTGCTCTGGATAAAAAAATGAATTCTCTTTTATATGAGACATCATTCTCAACAAGATAATTTGGTCTTGATGTTTCTGCTGGGGTTTTATCAGGTTTGAGGATAGGAATTACTTTAGCGTTTTTTTCCATATTTTATGTGGAACACATCTTTTTTTCTATATAGGGGTGCGAATCAGAAACTCAAAGAAAAATACAAGTAGCAATATGGTCAGGTTTTAAACACTTACAGTTCAGTATATTTTGTATCAATTATTAATATTATTCCATTATTTGATTGGAAATATTTCTAAAATTCGATTTGAATGTATCAAACCACGTATTTTCAATTATAAATTATGGAAATTTTTTATTAGTAGCGAGCAGTGTCATATTTTGTTTGCTAAAAATCTCCGGCATATCGGATTTCCCTGCCATAGACGACGACGGGAAGCAGTAAGCGATATATCAAAGTGCATCGCTCTGATTGGTCAATCGATGCAAAAGCGAAACTGTTGGAAGCACGCGAATTTATAAATAGAAGCGAAATTATAGTTACCGTTTCAGTCCTACGCGTAGCATGCTAGAGGTAGGTTGTTGCTAAGGGGCTGTCCATAAAAGACGTCACGCTTTTTTGACGATTTTTGACTCCCCATCCCCCCTTTGTCACAAATTGTCACAGAAGCAAACACCCCCCACCCCCCCCTATGTCACATGTCACGAATTCAAAATAAATAAAATTCATCTCAATACATATTCAATATGTATGACAAACCATACAAATATGAGGGGAAAATCGATTTATTACATGTTGTCATTAGATTAAAAAATATCCCTAAAACTACAAAATCATCGGAATTATTTTATTAATATCAATTATATAAATTAACAAAAGTATTTGGTTGGAATTGATGAAACATGTAAATCATCTGTTTTATTCCTCCTAGGGGTACACAGATATATTATTGTTTTAGGTAAAGAATAATATTTCCTTAGTGTAGCATACAGGGCTGAGAAAATAAAGATCAAAACCTCATCATAACGATCACTGCCGGAGAATCTTTTCATTATCAGTTGATCAGTGAAATTTAAATCACATCGATCAATATCGGTACTGATCTTCCGTCACACAATGGGTAGTGATTTTGAGCTAAACTGATTCTTGATTTATGTAAGTTCAATCATTGGATGATTCGATAAGCTCTGATGATGGTGGAGGAAAATCACATATGATCAAGATAAGACATGACATGATCTACGTCTGAAATCCTTGATCTCCCGTCCTTTTTCAAATGGAGTACAATTGAATAAACTGCATCAGAATCAGATAAGAGAAATTGTTATGATGTACTATTATCAATGCTAGAAAATCAAATTACTGAACAAATTGTCAGTGCATAACTTAAGTTAAACAGTTTGATGGCATCTTTTTCTTTTTTACTTATATTAGGCAAAATTTATTAATTTCGCTAATTTACTCGCTCCTCCGTGCACTTTTGCTGATCACAGCAGAAATGATTTCCTGCATCATTCCTTTCCCAATTTACAAGAAGAAGCTTTTACATCAACAAATACACGTTTTCCTATAGAATGTAAACGTTTATTGTGGAGATTTTTTCAGGAAATAGGGCAAAGCAGTAATATAATTAGGTATTTCAAAAATGCGCTCATTGAAAATATTAGACGTCACATTCCAAAAACCTCCCCCCTCCCCCCTGTCACAAAAGGTCACGTTTGATGAAACACCCCCCTCCCCCTTGCGGGGTGACGTCTTTTATGGACAGCCCCTAAATAGCAAGACAAAAAGTGCCATAAAACGATTTGAAGCTTTAATTGGTATGCTTTAGTTTGTGTCATGCAAGCTCGGATGAAGTTCCATGTTATGTCGTTTCGCCTGAGAAATTGACAACTACCCCAGAGTAAATTTTGAGTGCTTAAGATTAATTTCTAATTTATATAAGGTGAACTCGATTGATAATGAGAAAAAAATCATCGCTTCAACCGTAATCGCAGAATGATAGAGAAACTTAACGCTATAAAAATAACTGCTTGCATAAAAAAACTGGAACACAAGCTTCGCGAAAAGATGCTCAAATATCAAAATCGTATCGCAAGTATGGTTGAAGATATAATTGCATACATTTGGGATATTGGTGTAATTTCGTCGGCTATAAAACAAACAATGTTCGGTTTTGGTTCCTAATCAAGATCAATCTAAGCAGACTCTCATGCATTTGCGGATTCAAAAGTGTGACGATTGATTGAACTGTTTGATTGTAGATCATTAGAAATTTTGGTTACCTTGTTCCACATCAATGGCTCGAACAACCCCATGGGGCTGATCCTTGCAGTTTTTTAGGGAAGTAAGCTAATTTCAATTCCAAACTATCACTTTCCTCAGCATAGGAACCTTTTGAAATACTTCCTTGATAATTCGCTTTCTTTTCGACCTGGGCTCAAGTAGAATTTCGATCAACTAGCTTGATTTCCTTATTGAAGCTGCGTCGTCATGGGTTTCTAGGTCTGCCTCTGTTACGATGTCCTGTTCGATTTCAATCCAGTGCTTGTTTACAGACTATTGGAATTTATTGATCTTCTCGAAGATGATACAAAGTGTGGTCCACAATCGATCTGTGGGGTTTTACTGGAATTCAAACATTGGATGCTCGGTTCGATATCCTGCCACGACTAAGATTCAGAGCAGGCGCGGTCGATGCGTCCTACACGAGGTGGTTAGTGCCTAGATTTTGATAGTTGGTTGGTAGTCGAGACTTGCAAAACATGTTCGAAGTTTTGAATCAATGTTTTAGGTGGTCAGATGGATCCATAAGTAATTATGCAGTCGTATTCTGCATAATTCTAACTCGTTTAAAAAAGGGATTCTTCCGTTGAATCATTCCGATGCTGGTGTCGAATTGCTTGTCCAAACCCCGCGTTGACAACGAAGGGGATTTCCTTATGTACCCAACCACTTTTACTTCCAGGTCTGAGACCGGCCTGATATCTGCCGGATCGGGTCAATTTCGCCGAACTTTTCGATTACAATTTCGACACTGGTGTGGGTCACTTTCAACCGTTTGGCAACTTGGCTGTACGTGTCACCCTTTTCCGAGTACCAAATGTGCAGAAGTTCCTTTCGCGGGTCCAGATCAATTCGATTCTTCTTCTCCTACTACTACTTCTGGTTGGCATCACCTCACTTGAGATGATACCGATTGATGATACAGCATCTCATCAGTGCATAGCAGTTCAAATTGAATTGTTTCACCGGAAACCAATCGATTGACAGGTAAACAAACATGTTACGGTAGAACACACTTAAGAAAATTAAACCATTTCAGAGTAATTACTGTTTGAATGTTTCGATGCACTCTTCATAAGTTTGTTCAATTTTTATGATTTGGACGTAGCTTCCGGGGAGAAGCATTTCATATTCAGACACTGGACGTCAGAACAGACGCTATTTAAGACGCTCGAGACGCACCTCCTGATACTGTCACAAGGACAACATTATGTTACGAGCCTAGCCTGATTGTTTATTGATCGTTTTGTTTCTAAAAGACTTGAAACTTGAAGTTGACATATTCACCCAATCCGCAAACCAAAACATTCCTACCTCCCATAAATGGAATGTGCCATAGTTTCGACGGTACACCTGTCACCGGTTCCAGTTGTCAACAGGACAAATTCCGCAACGATTTGGAGAATTTCCATTCGTGTTATTCTGAACTTCGCCCTTCGCAACCCAAACTATTTATCACTCACCGCGGCGGCATGTGGCCATGTTTGTTCTTGTTTCAATCACTAGAAAAATTTGCATAATTTATAAACAACAAACATGTCCCGCTAATCTGACTAAACTTGTTATAAGTGCAGCACACAGTTCGTTGCTTATTGGGCCACAGAACCACATCGAGGAGCAACAACAACACCACGGCGCACCGGCTGAGTGTCAAGGAAAATATTTGGATTACAATTTTAATTTCTCTAATACTCCGTTTGCTTACCCGAAACCACCCGCACCAGATACTAATTGCTCGTACCGAGAGCTGCTACTATTCGTACCAGAGTGACTAATGGTCTAATGGTCGAGCTGAGAGAGATACAGCCTGCCAGATCATTCTAATAGCGTTTCTCAGCATTGGAAATTGCCTGATGTGGTGCTAAATGGATTGCAAATAAATCATTTCAAGTATTTGAGATATTTGTTCAGTTGCGTGTCGTTGCCGCCGGGGGAGTCTTGAACCCACTATTAAAAAGGTTTTCTAGTGGTGCTTAGTAGTTGCCCTAGCCGAGCACCTGTATGTAAATCTGCTACACTGATTGCGGTATTGGTTGCAAGTGGACACGTGAAGTGAAATGTAGAATTTTGTTCTTCCATCATATTTTGTTTTTTTTTTGCATACCGTCTGGCTCAGAGCACCAGCTCAGCCGATACATAGCTTAATCAAGTAATCCGCCTGCTGCATTACAACATCATCGAAGTTGTTTCACTTTTGCAAGAGCTGAGCTGCACCAGCTGGTTGAGACTGGAACTATATTCAACATTGTTACGGTGTACACGTCGGGTTTAATCGAATTATTAGATTGAAACGATGTGAAATATCCATCATAAATGCGGCAAACTTCTCAAGCGCGAAGAAATGTCACTTGTACCACTTCTCATGCGATGTCGTTCACGTTAACTGCCAATCGTGAACATGGCACATACTCTAATCACCCACTAAACAACTTCATTAGACTCTACAGAGACGGCCACCCAAGCCACCCAAGTAGCGAGCAGTTGCGCAGTTACCATTAGCCAATCTTAAGCCCGTTCCACAGTCCAATTAGTCTCAGGAGATAAGCCCAACTCACGTTTTTTTTCTTCTGTTCACTCTTCACTTTGTACATCACTCACTCCGTCATCACCATCGTTATCGTCATCATCGAAGTATTGATATCTGAGATCCCGGTCTTTTAGTAAAGCGAAACCGACTAAAACGAATCTACCACAAATAGCTGGGTGGTGAAGCGTGAAATGTGACCACAACGGTGACAAAGCAGCAAAACCCGGTAGGATGGGGTGGGTTTGATTTCATTTGCCGATATGGGTGAGATTTTGGATAGATAAAATTCAAGCAGAGAGAAAACTATACGGTCTATAAAATGTATGTGGATTTCTAAACTATTTCTACTTCATTATTTTTACGTTTCGTCTTTGACTCATCAGTGCAGAGCAGTTCAAATTGAACTGCTTAGTGCTAAACTCGGCAGTTCAATTTGAACCGCTAAGCAGACGTAAAGTTTCTGCTACTTACAGAACACTTTTTGTTTTGCAACGAAGTGCAATGTCTTTTCTGACGTGCCGAACGAAAACGTGTTTTCGACTGTTTCTGGCCGATGCAGGTATGGTCATTTAGGGGTTAGCCAAATTTTGTGCTAGGGCACATAACCGTTTTCATTATTTTTACGTTTCGTCTTTGACTCATCAGACTCATATTTCTACTTGCATGGCATAAATTATTTACAAGAAAAGCGTACGATAGTGAATTTGTTGGAAGCAGGTACAAATTAGTATTTCAAATCTGTGGAAAACGAAAAAGTAGTTCTTTTTGTTACACGCGAAAAAGATTTATGTCGGTTTTGTTTATAGACTTATGTGCGGCATCGGTGAATTAAGCAAAACGCCATTTAAAAACAATCGATCTCCGCAGCATAATATTTAGAACGATATTTACCAAATATCGTTTATAACTTTTACTTTCCCTAGATTAAAAGTCGCATGAAAAGTTGAATGAACTACGTGAAAGGCTTAGTGATTATATCAACTTAAAACTTACTATCAAATGTTTACTTGCGCGATTTTCAATTCATAGACTGGTGTCGAGTAAGTGCTATTGTTTATAGAGGCAGTAATAAAATAAGGTAAATGGGGATTTAAGTGCGGAGTAGACAAATCTACAGCAAACATGTAGTAGATACTGGCTTAACCTCATAGACAATCAAGAAAGACAAACCGATTGGAACAGCCGTTCCGAGAACTATTGAAATCTGTACCGGTATCCGACTCGAATCCGAAAAGTTATTTTTTTTTTGACCCAAACCTCATCCGAAACCCGATAAAATTTTTGAACACGAACTCGACAAACATTTTGTTTCTATTTAATGGGATTTGTGTTAAGACATAAAACACTACTAGCAAGCCACTGTCGAAAAATAAACTTTTTGCGAAACAGGTAATGTTCTACCAACTACCGCATTTTTTTTCCAAATCAAGTTTCGATTTTTTTCATCAATGTATTCTCCTTGAAGAACAATACAATTGTACCGTTGGCGTTCCAGAATTTCTATACCACGATTTCTCCTTAGTCTCTGATAACGCTTAAGCAGATCTTAAAATTGTCACGCATTCTCAACGAAAGAACCCAATCCAATAGTCACGAATTTGTTTTTCTACTGTTTCATTCGTAAAGGATCGCATCAAAAACAAGCGAAGAGAGATGAAGGATTATCGTCTCTCATTGAAACAAAAAAGAGTGTCAATGCCAACGTCACTCGTTGGCCAACGACAAGATGAAACCAAAATACCGTCCACAGAGAGAATCAGTCGAAATTCAATTCTCATTCTCTCATCAATATAACGAAATTTTTTAACGCTTGGCGATAAATAGTGTCTACAGAAGTCAGAACCTCATCGAAAACCAAAACTACTAGCACTAACTGAAAAAAATCATTGTAAATCGTTTTCTGTCGTTGTCGATTTTCGAATGACTGCACAGTATATAATTTTCACTGAAAACCAAAAAATACTGAAGAGGTAAATGAAAAAAAAAACACAATTTTGATATCGTTGACTGGACATGGATCTCGGTCTCATAATTTGCTAGCCGAGCTAAGAATGACATTTATTTCTCGTCATTTTCGCCCATTTTTGACCCAATGAAAGTAACTTTTATTACTTTAGCCATCTAAAGCGAAGCCGCGGTCAACATCTGCATGTAATCATCTTCAAATATTAAATTATATTGATCGTTCTATCACTTTCAATAAAGATTTAATCCATTTTATCGATTTATTTAAATCAAATTCTATACCTCTTAAAAATTACCATTTAATAGGAGATAAAGATTGGTCTAACGAAGAGAAATCAGAAAAAACTGCTTTGACAGCAATGCTAATAAATCTCAAAAAAATACATTTTTTATTGATAATATATTCAGCAAAACACTAAAAATAACACTAAACAAAAAAAAAATTTCATGGAAACTACTACCATTTTAAGGCAAATTAA
Source organism: Malaya genurostris (assembly GCF_030247185.1). Lineage (NCBI taxonomy): Eukaryota > Metazoa > Arthropoda > Insecta > Diptera > Culicidae > Malaya > Malaya genurostris. The sequence goes on along the minus strand of NC_080571.1, from coordinate 11,944,544 downwards.
CGTGTTTATTTCATGAGAAGCGCTATATAATCGAACGTGTGTGTAAACCGGTTTCCACAACCTCAGATTAAAATGAAAGGTGTTATTGTCCCATACAAAGTTTCTGAATTTTATATGGATCCGACTTTCGGTTCCGGAATTACAAGGTGATAAGTGTAAAAATTCCAATTTCATATTACTTCCTCACATTGCTCGGAGATGGCGTGAGCAATTTCAACAAACTCAGTTTCGGAATCACACATTGAAGAGTGTTGAGAATTTCCAACATTAAAAAAAATCTGTTCATGAAAAAAAAAACAATTATTTCAAATTAGTAATACAATTTTAAGACAAATTAACGTGTTTGTGCTGTTGAAATTCTGCGTTTTCAAAATGTCGCGTATTGAAAAGGAAATGAAAATTAAGGTTCTGGACACATGGCTAAGTGAAAAGGGCGATAATTGGCGAAGCGGTTTAGAATTCTTCATGCCAGTGGTAAAACCATCATTAATAAGTTTGGGAAACACTATTCTTTGGATGAGCTACCAGGAAGAGGCAGAAAATCCGCTTCATCAAACCCGAAACTGGACCAGAAAGTGGTATCTCTAATCATGAAGAACAAATTAATGTCAATACGTGATTCGCCAAAAAAGCAGGAATGAGTGTCAAGGCCAAATCACCTGAAGACCTACAAGAAGCAGAAAATCTCGAAACAAAGTGTAGAACTGAAGAAGTCAGCAGCAACAAGGGCCCGGAAGTTGCATTCGCGTCTTTTGCAGTGTCCGTATGCATGCGTTTTGATGGACGACGAGACTTATGTAAAGGAGGACTCAAAAACTCTTCTAGGTCCACAATACTTTACTGTCGTCGTTGGGGAGGATGTGAGCGATACGGACAGGTCGATTCAAGTGGAGAAATTCGATCGCAAGATACTGTAATGGCAAGCAATATGTTCCTGTGGTTTTAAGTCAACCATTTTTTACACTATCGGAACTATAAATGCAGAAATCTATCGATCTGAGTCTCTCCAGAAGAGATTGCTTCCTTTATATAGGAAGCACAGTACACCTCCACTGTTTTGGTCGGATTTAGCGTCGGCTCACTATGCCAAAACCATTCTCAATTGTCATGCGGAAAAGGGTATACATTTCGTTGAGAAAAATATCAATCCACCAAATTGCCCTCAGCTTCGACCCATTGAACGTTACTGGGCAATCGTGAAAAGGGTCTTCAAGAAGACTGGTAAGGCAGCTGGGAACATGCAGGAGCTCAAAAAAATTTCGGCTCAAGCGTCCAAAAAATGCGATGCAACGCTTGCCGGAACTTGATGAAGAACGTTCGATCAAAAGTTCGAAAATTTGAGAAGGAATAACTTAAATTTCATCCGGTTTTCATTATGCTCAAGTTTAATCTCGTACAATAAAGGATCAATTTTTAGTTTGAATAAAATATCGGTTTTAATCATAATTTGAAAGGATAGTTTAGTTTCGATACACTCCTTATGATTTCATACATAATCTCTAAATTTCATCCCGACCCGAATTCCTGTTCTGAAATTACAGTGTTATGATTGTAAAAATTTCAAACCTTCATACAAAGCGCAGGTACGTACATGCGCTGGTACGGAAGAAAAAAAATACAACACCGCCTCTACGAACTAAGCATGCAGAGTGTTGTGTGTTACATTTCGTACATACAGTAAAGGAAACGAAAAGCTTGGGGTTGAAAACAAACGAGCCCATCAGCACCGAACACAGATTTCTCAAGTTTTCGACCATGTTGAAGAAACCAGAGTCAAGGTGCATGTATGAATGCTACCGGGTGAACAAGATGCTGAGATTAAGACAAATCATAGCCACTTTACAGGAAGTGTGACAGATGCACTGCAGCTTTTCCGATGCCTCATAATGGATTGAAGTTTATTTAAAAAGATATTTGGCGGACTTCCATGTTTCGTGATGTGTAGGAAATTTTTGCAGCCGGTATAATTTAATGATCATAGTAATGATAAAAATTCAACCACAATGCATATTTTATGTTGCTGGTTCAAAAGTATTACTCTATACAGTAAAAACTTCTTATACAAACATAACATGAGCGCAGGATTTCGCTCGTTCAAACAGCCTGAATAGAATGTTTTGTCTTTCTCATATAGAGAGATTATGCAATCACTTGTAAAGTGTCAAGTGTCTGTATTAACTTTGCTAACTAATTTATTACAACTATTGTTATAAATTTATGCTTTCGAACTTTTGTAGTTATATCAAATTCAATAATAATTGTGATCAGTGCAGTAAAATTTCATTCAATTCAATTGAAACTGAATGTGAAACATATTGACGATCTCTCCACTGCAGTAAACTTCAATCTCTGACACACACAATGTTTGCTGACGGCCCGAACGAGCAGCATTTAGTTCATCACTCGTTTCTCTTCAATCGAGGCTCAGTTTAACCACCGTCAGTTGATCTCTTGAAGTAACAAAATATTTCTTTCAGTAGTGTGAAAGCGGCCTTCAAATGAGGTTCATGTAAACATTCGAATTGGTTCAAGATAATAGATGAAAGACTAATCAGATAGATGAAATATTAATCACAGAATACACATAAATTAATTGTTTCCTCCTTCAGTTTTCATTTTTAATACTTTACTCCATGAAGCAGCTATACAATGAAGCAGCTATACTACTTGGCACTTGAAACTGAGCAAGCAAAACTTCAAATGAATTAGTAGGGATACGCTGACGGTCAGCGGCCATAAATTTCATTTTCATCTTATATTATTCGATTGAAAATGAAATTTTACCGCACTGATTGTGATACAAACATTTTAAAATCTGTTACGATTTTGTTCCCGCTAGAGTCTTTTTTGTTATTTTAACAGCCTACCAGCCGAACATATTTCAAAATTTGTTACGAAATGTTTCTGAAATAAATTACTTCAGTTGTTATAATTCAGTTATTACCGTCTGATCGGGTGAAGAGGTAAATGAAAGAAAGAACACTACTGTTCCGCTTATGTCGTTAGATCTTGGTCTCATAATTTGTCAGCGGAGCTAAGAGTGACATTTTTGAGTAAATGAAAATTACTTTTATTACTTTAGCCGTTTAAAGCGGAGCCACGGCCAACATTTTTATCTTCAAACATTCAATTATATTGATATCGATTTTAATAAAGATTTCATCCATGTTCTCGATCCGAAATCCTATACCTCTTAAAAATTACCCTTTAATAGGAGATAAAGATTGGTCTAACGAAGAGCAATCAGAAAAAACTGATTTTACAGTAATGCGAATAAATCTCAAAAAATACTTTTTTTATTGATAATATATTTAGCAAAACACTAAATATAAGTGTATTTTGAAGACTAAATAGAAAAAATTCTTTCCATGATGAAAAAAAAATTATTCCAAATTAGTACTACCATTTTAAAGATAATTAACGTGTTTATTTCATAATAAGCGTTATATAATCTAGTTGAAACTTAGGCTCTTAAAAATCAGTGAAAGTCAGCAGTTGAGAACGCAAAGTGTCTGTATGTGTGAACGTGTGTGTAAACCGATTTCCACAAACTTAGATTCAAATGAAAGGTTGTTGTTGTCTCAGACAAAGTTTATTTGGATTCGACTTTCGGTTCCGGAATTAATTAATTAGAGTAAAAATTCATATTACTTCATCACTTTGCTCAGAGATGGCGTGAGCAATCTCAAAAAGCTCAGTTTCGGAATCACACATTGAAGAGTGTTGAAAATTTCCAACAGTTGTACAGAGCGGTGATTCAAAACACGAAAAAAATTATATCAAAACTGGGCTCAAATCAATTCTAATCGACAGGCCTTGTCAGTTAACGGCCAAGCGATTTGACTTTGGTTATATCAGGCTTTCGGTTCCGGAAGCACCGGAAATATTGATAACAAGCTCTAAAGTTGAGCTCACTTTTTTCAGCGATGGCTTGACCAATTTTCGCCAAATTGGTTTCAAATGAAAGGTCTTATAAATCCATATGAAGTTCTGAATTTCATCCCGATCCGATTTCCGGTTCCGAAATTACAGGGTTATGATTGTAAAAATTTCAAACCGTCATACAAGGCGCACCGGTACGTACAGGCGCCGATACGGAAGAAGAAAATACAACACCGCCTCTACGAACAAAGCACACAGCGTGCTGTGTTCGATTTCATACACGCGGTAAAGAAAACGAAAACCGATACCGAATGATAGCCACTTTACAGGAAGTGTGACAGATGCGCTGTAGATTTTCGGATGCGTCACAATGAATTGAGATTTATTTAAAAAGACTTCCATGCTTCGTGATGTGTAGGAAATTTTTGCAGCCGGTATAATTTAATGATAATAGTAATGATAAAAATTCAGTCACCATGTTGAAGAAACCAGAGTCACGGAGCAGGTACGATTGTTACCGGGTGAATACGATGCTGAGATTGGGACAAATGATAACCACTAACAGGAAGTGTGTCAGATGCGTTGCAGATTTTGAATGCGTCACACTGGATTGAAATTTATTTGAAACGACATGCGTCGGCCTTCCATGCTTCGTGATGTGTAGGAAATTTTTGCAGGAGGTATAATTTAATGATAATAGTAATGATAAAAATCCAACCACAAAGCATATTTTATGTTGCTGGTATTACTCTATATACAATCGTAACATGAGCGCAGGATTTCGCTGGTTCAATTTGTTTAATCAAAATAGTACATCAACCAGTTTGAATAGAAAATTTTGGCCTTTCTCATATTGAAATATGCAATCACTTGAGAAATTCGCTTGTAAAATTCCAATTGTATACCATTCGACTCAATTCGTCGAGCTGAGCAATGTCTGTGTGAATATGTGTGTATGTGTATCAAACATTCTCACAAGGTATTCTCGAAGATGGCTGAACTTAGGTTCAAATAAAAGTCACTTAAGGCCATCGTCCAAGTACCATGCGCGTGGGAGGTTCTAGGAAATTTTTCGATGGAAAATTTAACAAAATTGCCAAAACCAAAAACATAAAGACCTTTGAACAATTTTTTTCTATCTGCAGCGTTAAAATCGCTTTAAAATCGTCTGAATGAAATCCTTGTAGCCAGCATAAGGTTTATTTTAAAAAATATATATCATCGCATTATTTTTCCAAATAATTGTGAAAGATCACAAAAACACTCATTTTCAGAGCTATTTTTGATATTACTCGGAAAATCTTCCCTGCAGATAGAAAAAAGTTGTTCAAAGGTCTGTATGTTTTTGGTTTTGGCAAATTTTTCAAATTTTCCATCGAAACCTTTCTAAAACCACCCGCGCGCATGGTACTTGGCCGATGGCCTTAAAGCGAAGACAAAATTTTTTTTTCTTAATCGGTAGTCACGGTAGACGGCCGAACAAACTAATTTCGGTTTTCTTGCTTCCCGCTTATCGATTAACGATAGTAAATGAGTAAAGATCGTTTCTCAAAGAACCGTGAAAGCCGAATTAAGAAAAAATATTTGATGATGCCACACATTTATACATGAGAATATGAGAGGTATGAGAAAGGCTTCATTTTCATTGATTAGCATTCTTCCGGTTGCTTATTCCATATTTGTAGTCGATGTGAGTACATTTTGTAAAATCGTTGTGATTAAATAATAAATAAATTTACAATTGCCCTGAAGATGAAGGTAAAACCTTCGAAACGTTGGCCGTTAACGAAAAATAAATGTTTTGACGAGAAACCAATTGACAAATCTCTTTATTTGAAAACTTAATCCATATTCATGATTACTTTTTTTTCTTGACAGTTAGATGACTTCTACATTGCGGACATCACATCTACAACAATTAATTTTTGAAATTGGATCAATTTTGTGATGATTCGAATATGATCTTTTGCTAGCCTACTCCGCTGATACCATTTTGTAAACTTGAAGGTCTAATCAAAATAACATGATTCAATGTTTGATTGCCTATGTTCTAGTGAAGTGCAATAACAATTTCAGTTCATATCGTATAAATTGGTCTGTGCAACTCAAGAACTATTTGGAATTATTTAAAGAATGATAACTTAGTACAGGGCGTAAAGTTCTTCATTAAAAATTGCACATTTCCAGTTTGTGTCGTCTGCTGTGAATACACCCTTCAAACAACCGCGTTCTGCTGCTAAGTACTGATATTATTTTTTTCCATTCTCAAGCTCGACTCTTGGTTTGACAGTCAACAACTTGTTGCTGTTTCCGTCCCAAGAACAGCTATCACTCGAGGCGTCCCTTTTGGCAACTAATCAAACGTCGAAGGAGTCTACCCTTTTTTAAACGATGGAAATAAATCAATGTCAGGTATGAAACATCCCGACCAAGCAGGGGTAAATTATTTGCTCTGGCGTCAATTAGAACTTTGGCCGGTACCCGTTCGCGATTCTTGGAAGCACTAATCTAGCCCGGGAACTGACAGTTTCGCGCGTGAGTGGGATTAGACCGATACTCATTATACATTTAAATTCATTCATAACAACTCTACGCCAGTTCTACCTTTGAGGTTTGCCATGGCGGCAACGGCAACGGCACCGACGACGACAACGACGACACTGGCGACGAAAGCGTTAGTTGTTCAACAACTCCTTCTTCAGCAGGCGAATCTCAATCTACATCATCGGGTTTGGCTGTACTGGGGGGGCCGATCCGGAGAGTACGTAGGTGCTGGCTCAGATTGTATCAGAAATGTTAATCTGTTTCTCATTAGCGCAGACGATCGTCGGCTCGATACCCAGGGCGAAGCGATTGATTTTCTGGCTCAGGTGCTTTCCTAGATCTCGATCCCAAATAGACCCAACAAATGATGTGCACTACTCTGTTCCCTTGATATGGTTGCACATATTTGGCGCAGCATGGGTTTGCCTAACGAGAAGTGGATGGCCATTTGATGGAATTACTGTCGATCACCAATATTTATGACTCAACTTTTATAATCTTTGAAAATGGAACAATATCAGCCGAGGGGTGTTCGTAGTAAGGACGACGTTCCTTCGAATTTAACAACTTTATGCTTTTAAGAACTTAATTGCTGATAAGCCACTTTAAGAAGCTTAAAGGATATATATTTTATTACTCTACTTGTACCGCTCGAGCAATTTTTTTTAAGTCAGTTGAAAACGTGATACGTTGTTTTAATGGGACGAACGCAAGATTGTTGTAAAAATCAATAAACATTATGAATCTATAAACAGCGGGACTTCGTGTGATCGTATAATTACTCTTTGGACATCGGTTTCAACAGCTAACTGGTCCACAACCAAATATTACGAAGTTATGCTTGGCTATAAACTGTGCAAAACATCCCCCATTTGTTTGATTATTTCGCTTCTCATGGGCGTTTCCTCTAACCTGTTCATTTATCAGCATCTTCACGTGAATCATAGTTTATCACTCAATGTTTGTCTTTCAAACCCCAAACATATCAAGATGGCTCCATCCATTAGTCCACCAATCTGCATTTTTATTGATGTCGCAGTTGGTGCTTATTTATGCAGCGAACGAAAAGTGAAACGGGTCACAGTTGCTGGTGGATTAGGGCAAATGGCTTTCGAACATTAAGATAGTACAGGTGAAAGCAAGGCCTTCCGTGTCTAGTGAGGATGAAAATTACTTACGCGTGCAACACAATTTATGTCACCTTGCCAACAGAATCCCGGAATTACCTGTTGAAATAGAAAAAAAACACATTGTTAGAAATTAAATGATTGAATCTCATTGACGGATAATTGCGAGATTATCCGATTCGTAATGGCTTGAAATTGGCGTGTTTTGTCCGCTAACATTAGTGCAACAGAATTGAGACCGGGCCGTAGTTGCCATACGAATCGTTAGGTAATAACTCAATTAGCACGTATCGTTTACCCGTCAAACACCAATTGTCGAGTATTGATTCTCGTTGTTCTCAAAGAATTCAAGAGTCATTAGGTTTATTATACGGATAGTTTCGCGCCTCGGCTCGGAAAGTACCCCTTTTTTCGCGTGAGCATGGACGCACACAATTAGCGGTACCGGTTTCAACTCGGCGGCCTATAACCCGCATGCACTGGCAAACATTGACAGAACTCAACACCACGGACCCGTACCATACCACCATCTCGGGGTCGTTTTTCGAGTTCAATTCCAAGATCAAGGAAAGTGGCTCCATATTTAGAAGTTAACAATTTTTGCTTCCTCGTCCTCTGGCCCGGCGGTGCCAATATAAACAACACAAAACCTCAGCTGGTTCGTCGACTTGACCGACGACCGATTCGCAGTCATCGTCGCCAGCCAGTCAGCCAGTCAGCCAACCAGCCAACTAGTCATCACCGGAGTCGCGGCCTGGCAGGGGGAGAGGCAACCGGCCGCGGCTACAAAAACAGCTCGGTAAAAAAGCATATTTCATACGTAGAATCCCAGAGCTGGTAACTCGCCTGGCCTGAGAAAGATTAAAAGCGGAAAACAAAGTGTCTACAAGGATCATGTGCGCTAACCGCTAAAATCTTGATTCTTCCCTAAAAGGAGCGGTTTTTTTTTCTTCCATGTGCAAACGGCGTGCTTGCCTTATTCTGCCGCACATGGCGCGATCCCAACGAACAGATCACCGTGCCTCAATGGCGGCGCTGACTGGTCGATGTGACGAATATTCCTCTCATATTTACCCTTTTGAATGTCATCGCCCCGTGGCAAACCTCGGAAAATTTCATGTCTCACGGCGATACATCCAGTGTGACATTATGCGACAATAAATCAGGGATTTCATATCTCCGATGATATGACGCCGAACGATCTGCAGTGTATGGAAGGACTTTAACAAAAAGAAAAAAAAAATGCTTGGATGAAAACTATTCAATGTGTGTTATTAGCGTAAACTTTGGAATGATGTTTTACCTAATTAAAATCAGTATCCGCTCTAGTAGTTATCATTTTGCGGAAAGCCAGAAAGGCAATTTCGCTTAAAGCATTTTTGTCAATCAATAGAAGGGTTGGTTTGATTGTTTGAATTAGATATTCAAAATTGATTTCATTTCACCGAATCGCACACTTCCATGAATTTCTTAAACCAATGTCGACTTGGGTTTAATTGCTGTATAGTAAGCCTTTTTTTGCTTTTCCTTAACAACATAGGAACTAAAGAAGTATGGGCGCACTTCGATTTTGCTGTAAATAATTCACAAATGTTAGATATTCAAATTTTATTCGATATACTGATAATATTATGTCGTTTTCGTTTTTAAATTGCACTACGCTGGTGTAGCAAAAGCTGCACTGAAACCGTTCGTTTTTACCAATTACACTACACCAGTGCTACACTTTTTCTGCACCGATACCACTGGTGTAGCACTCATTAAAAGTTTGGTGTAGCTCTGTGCAATGGAATCGTTTATTGTAGTCAATGGTTACTGTTTATGTTTTCGTCATTTTTGTTCGTTTATTCATGCCTCAGTGTAGCACTGCACCGGTGTAGCGCAAATTAAAAACGAAAACGCCATTAGACTACAACAACAGAATATTATTCTCAACATTTGCTACTTAACCAATGTAGACTAGCTGGCGCCAGGCCCGTACCCAGGATTTCATTTCGGGAGGGGCCCAAAGATAAAAAAAATTATGTTACTGAGGATTGCTTATGTACATAATTTTCGGTGCGCCTTTTACCGGTGTTTCCAACAGACACTGGAACTATCATTATTAAGTATTTAAATTAAATTTGTAACTGTGACCGAGAGAAGGTTGTTGTGTTACATTTCTTAACATTTACTATCATGCCATTTCAGTCGCACATGTCTAAGATCTTCTAAATATCCATTTCTAGAGCACAAAAATCCACAAGACTTGTGAAAGATTTCGGGAAGTAGTCCAAGATTGCTCCCTTACTCAGATTCGTGGAGAACGGAAAACTTACTCTGGTTACACAGGTTTCGGTATCAGGTCGAGGAAGTAGCGGTCTAAAATTCCAAAACGAAACTCACATCGATTTCTCAGAGTTGACTTGAGGTTTTGGAACATATAATAGTTCGAAGAAGCCAAATCAGGTGAACAAGGTGAATGGGCAAGTAACTGGAGCCCTAAACCGTAGATTTTACCCGTAGCAGCGATGCTCATGTACTTCATGTAAGGTCGATTTCGGTCTTTAATCGCCCCCTTAACGCTAATACTTGTATTTAGGTAATCCTCCAAAAGTATACTATGACAATCCCAGAAACCCAGCATCGTAATCTTTCCGACCCATGCACTCGTGCCGCTTCGAAGCACGACTTCAGTCCATGGTTGAGTAATCATTTTGTTCTCTAGCGTATAATAATGAATCCATCCAAACATTTACTAGAAGTGCACTTGGGTTCGTCTTTTAAGTCCTAAATAAGCATATGCGGCATCCAGCTGCAGGAACTTCCTTATCTGCAGAATCTTGCAAAACTATGGTAAGTTCGCGAACTTCCTCTTTCCGGTCACCCAGTACAATTTTGTGTCTTTTTTATAATTTAGTTTTGACACTGTTCTCTTCGTGTCATTCATTATTATTTTGATTTCGGGAGGGGCCAGGGCCCCTCGGCCCCCCCCTCTGGGTACGTGCCTGGCTGGCGCACCTTCTTGCGAACGTTTCTAATTAAATTTCGTACAGACTTCTTGGCGACAAGTTTTGACACTTTTTCCAGTCTTTTTCGAACTGTTGAATGGTTTCGGCTGCCGAGACATGTTTCCTAAGATATGCCTTCGTTATTGCCCAAAATTCCTCAATTGGTCGAAGTCGTGGGCAATTTGGTGGATTCATGTCTTTTAGGACGAAAGTGACATTTTTGGTTGTATACCATTCTACCGTTGATTTCGAGTAGTGGCAAGAAGCATGATCTAGCCAGAAGACAACAGGATCCTTGTGGCTTCGAATCATGGGTAGAAGTCGTTTTTGTAAACATTCCTTGATGTATATTTCGCTGTTCATTGAAGCAGTGGTGATGAAGGGTTTTGAAATCTTACCGCAGCTACAAATTGCTTGCCAGACCATAGCTTTCTTACCAAATTTTTCGACTTCAATCGATGTCTCGGACTTGTTTAACACTTGCCCTTCTCGCACCGTATAATATTGTGGTCCCGGCAAGGATTTGTAATCGAGTTTCACGTAGGTTTCGTCGTCCATGATTATGCAGTTCAAATTTCCAATAAGAATCGTATTGTACTCCTTCCATTTTTGCTAGCTTTCTCAGTGACAGTCCGCGTTATTGACACACACGGAGCATGTTATCTCTGTTCAGCTTTTCACGGTTCCTCTTCGTTTTCAATGCTGTTCCACGGAATGGTGCTCCTGTCTGGGGAACAGCATTGAAAACGAAGAGGAACCGTGAAAAGCTGAACAGAGCATTCCTGCTTATGGTCATACGAGTTACGAGCGCCTACAGGGCAATATCGTCAGAAGTAGCAAGCGTTATCGCCGGAATGATCCCAATCTGCATCACCCTGGCAGAGGATATTGAGTGTTATCAGCGTAGAACCACCAGAAACGTGCGAACGATGGTTCGAATCGATTCGATGGCGAAGTGGCAGCAGAAGTGGGACAGTACGGGGAAAGGTAGATTGACTCACCGGCTCATTCCACATTTGTCGCCGTGGATGAATAGACAACACGGAGTGGTAAACTTCTACCTAACGTAGTTTCTATCTGGCCATGGTTGTTTCCGGAAGTATCTGCATCGGTGTGGTCACGCCGCGTCTTCATTTTGTCCGGAGTGTGAGTATGTTGAAGAAACACCTGAACATGTGATTTTCGATTGTCCCCGGTTTGAGGAAGTACGTAGGGAAATGCCTGCCTTAACGGTGGATAATATATCTGAGGAAATGTGTCGTGAAGAAGGCACGTGGAATGCAGTAAACAGAGTGGTAACACAGATACTTTCGGAGTTACAGCAAAAATGGAGAAGGGATCAGCGAGTTAGCGTCGGCTCGAGAGAACTTCCTTCGTCGGGGAACTCTTCGTCGGTGTAGTCTTGATCCGTCGTCGGGGACAAGATGAGTAGACCACGTCATAGCATCGTAAGGATCGTCGTGCTACCCCCTGGTAGATGCCATCTCCCAACCGGAACCACATGCCATCTCCCAACCGGAACCACTGGACCGACGTTGGCATCCTTTCGGTCGGGTCGTATACGGGTATCGAAAACGTCGGTTTCGAGAGAACTTCCATCATCGGAGAGCTCTCTGTCGGTGTAGGCTAGATCCATCACCGGGGACTAGTCGAGTAGACGCCACAACACCGATTCGAGTCGTCGGGGCATCAGCGAACTGGAAGCCAAGCTCCAACCGGAATCGCGGAGCCGACCTCGGCACTCCTTCGGGTGTCCCGCGTGGCTTAAAAGGGGATTCGGTGCCGGGAGAAATTCCTTCGCCGAGGAACTCTCCGTCGGGGTAGTCTAGGTCCTTAGTCGGGGACTAGACGAGTAGACCGTATCTTAGTACCGTTAAGATCGTCGGGGCACCAGTGAACCGGAAGCCATCCTCCAACCGGCATCATTGGATCGACCCAGGCATCCTTACGGTCGGGCCGTGGATGGGTACCGGAGGCGCCGGTTGCGGGAGAATTTTTCTTCTCCGGGAAACTCTCCGTCGGTGTAGGCTAGATCCATCGTCGACGATCAGTCGAGTAGTCTGGCGCGACGTAGCGACATTGGGTCGTCGAGGCGCCAAAGGTGGATCGAGATGGATAAAGAGAGAAACGCAGGAGCTCATTTTCTCCCAAACGAAGAAGTGCATGAGCACAGCCTCCCCCGAAGTATTGAGCTTAGCTTAGTTCCGGGGGGATCGAGGCAAGATGTCCAACTCGCTGGTTCACAATAGCGGTAGCTTGACAACTACCGAGCGCGTGAGCTGGGAAAGTACATAAAGTATTTCACCTTGTAAAACAAAAACACACACACACACACACGGATATTTACTGATCAGTTCATCAGTTCATTAACTGATTCGAATAATATATGACACTCGGCATTCCAGGCCTTGGTTCAAAAGTCGGTTTTCACAGTGAATTGCATAGCCTTTTTAAGAGAAAAGCAATAACAATAAAGTTGAAAATTGAAGATGAAAACGCTTCCAACAACAACAACGAAAGCAGCAAAAGTGACGATGGTTCGTTCGTTTATAAAAAAAAACCTGTTTTAATCCACCTAGAGGTGCGATGACGCCTTTATCATATCAATCATATTCTCATATATAATACTGTGGTGTTTTACTCAAAATATTTCTCTTCGATTCTTGAAAGAAACCAAAGAGATTGTTTGTGTAATAAGTAGTATAACCTACAGAATGATACAGTTCTCTGTTGTTGGTACTTCCGGTACTGGAACGCAAGAACCGGTATAATCGAAGTTCGGTTCGTATGGCCATCAACTAACATCTAACTTTACAAATTATACTAGTTTTTATTCAAATTTGATGTTTGTTTCGCCGTTTTAAGTGATGGTACAAAATCTTTAACACATTTTACCCTATAACTCCGGAACCGAAAGTCTGTTGCGAATGAATTTCAGGAATTCCGTATGAGACCTTTCATTTGAAGTTTGTGGAAATCGGTCAAATCATCGCTGAGAAAAGGAATTGGTTTGTTTGGTTGCTAAATGATATGTGTTTACCCTACATTGATCATCACATTTATCAGCTTAAAGAAGCGATTATCAATAGGTTCAATTCTACAAATGCATACAATTTATTACGAAGTTCGTTATATTGTTTTTAGACTACAATACGGTACTATTCACCAAAGCCGGTGAAACGAATTAAACCCAAGTGGGTGATTTTACGTACCGGGCGGACGACGCACTATTTTCAAGTATTCCTCAATTCTTATGGAACCATTAGAACACGACATAATTATAGTTTTAGAATGATATTATTTATTATTCCAAGTTACAAAAATCATTATTATTGTTGTTCATATTAACAGTATTTCATGTGGGTAATCCTCTTTCATCGGTCCCTGCTATTCATCTACTAACCCAGAAGCTACACCATTTTCATGTCACTACACATGTTTTGCATCGTCAACAAGTTTACAGCAACACAACGTGAGCTACGACCGAAGAAAATCGTTACCCCGTCTCCCATTACGGCGTGCATTAAAAATCTGTTTGACATGCTATGAAATGCGCTAATTTGATCCCAGCTTTTGGACACCATCAAATAACCGACCGACGCGTTTTGGTGACATAATGCAAGGCCGTTCAGTGCCCTCTCATTCGATGTAAACCCAATAAAAAGAAACTATTAAGACGAATTCATTATCATGATCGTGGCGCACTGAACATACTTAACCTTTCGAGCAACTTCCCGCGTTCAAAAAAAAAGAATATTTCGCTACTCTTTGAGTCATCTCGCGCAAGCATGGATATGAGATGCCGTCAGTTATTACCCCTACGCTTGATCCGGATGTCATTTCGTGGAAGATTATCGAAACCGTTGGCGCCATCGCAGCCATCAGCTGATGTGGCCGGTCACCAGCAGTTGAAATGCTACTATTTTTTGTTGTTGTTGTTGTTGTTGTTGAGCGAACTTGCGTTCATGCGCCGCGGTACCTTGACCCACTGTCTGTTTTATGTGCTTCGTACGTGCCTATGAAACAGTGCTTCGCTTTACAAGTAATATCTGTCATCTTCAGCACAACTTCAATGCTAGAAAGCTCAAAGTCAGTTGGGGGTGTCAGTGACATCATAAACGGGTTAAACCGTGGTGGCTGCCGGCGATAGGGGATTTGTAGTATGAACATGATAATAATGATCACCGCGATACAAGCCAAGTGTTTACGGAACTACTATTACTGGGCATATCAACGTATAATTAGTTTAAATACAGCATGTCGGGAAATCCAACGGAATGGCGATGGCGAAATTAGTTAAGTATGAGGGAAAACATTCTATCCAGTAGGAATCACCGAATTGTCCCAGTGTTGTAGCGATCGTAGCAAAAGTTTACAGTGACCCTAGCGTAATTAAGTATCATTGCATTGCATACCGGTTTGACAAAAGTCGATCGGCGCCGCATGAATGGCCTCGCCATGAAGCGGAATCGCGTTCTTGTCTCTGCACAGTGGGACCCCTGTTAATTCGAATCGGCTACGGAATAGTACGGAAAATGTCCAGTACCTGGACCGAGAACACTCTAACGGTCCACCAAAGCGGAAGGTTGTTTTTCATTTTCTAATCGATCATTTCCGTCCCCAGCCCGGCCTAATATCGGTACCGGGAGGCGATTTACAAGCAATAATTAAAACAGGTGCTGTCCAGGCGTAATTTTTTCTGCTTTTTTTTTTTTCTTTTTTTGTTGTCGGCGATAGCGACAGAACAACTACATACGAGAAGATCGGCTGTCAGTGTGTTCTATGAAGGCATACAGCGACAATGTGTGCAGAGCTGCGGCTGGACACAATCGCGGATCGTTTGCTGCGAGCACATCGCTATGACAAGAGCCGACAAATAGAGCCGATCGTCATCATCATCGTCATCGCGATCGCTGCGAGCTACAATCGCTTCGATAGTGGCCCCACGGGACTTCCAACAGTTTGTGAACACAATACTTGCGTTTGCGGAGCGTTGTGGAATGGTATATAAGAAACGGTATCGTAGACGACGAACTTCGCGGTGGCTCACCGACATTAATTGTGTTCGGACCCTAACTGTGACCTTGTGAAATATTATAGCTGCCGTTATTGAAAGATTCGAAATGCGATTACGGTCAAGTAGAAAGTAGCCATTCCTTTGGACACACAGACTGCCGTATTTTAAATTAAAAAAGTAACCTTTTTAGAGGTAAATTAACTAATCGACTACAGTCGATACAACTTACGTTATAACAAAGTCGTGATTCACCTTGGAGAATATTGTTTCTGTGCGTCTAAGAATGACCACTAATTCTTATCTTAATGTAGTAGAATTATAACAACATACTGGTCACTTCCTGTTTAAAAACACACTGCTTTACTGATACTAGCGACGATCCGGGTTTGACACGCATTCATTAGTTTGAAGATAACTGCCACATGGAGCGAGTGAAACTATCTGATTGCCGTGGATTGATTTATGTATTTTTATAAGAGATTTTTATCTACAAAGAAGTCAGTTGGGATCATCAAACCGTTTAAAAGCATGGAAACGCGTTTCGATCCCGGAGGAAAGTCGTATTGGATGGTTTCGATGATGAACCGAACGGAAACGAAAATTATGTTTGGAATGGTGACTCGGACAATATGACACTGGCTTAATGAAGCGATTGTCATATATTTTTGAAGCTAAATGTAGAAGAAATTTGAGGCTCATTAGGATGACAGTTTGTCAAAACAGAAAGTCAAATTTCAATATAGCGTTATAAAAGCTTCATTTAGACGTGAGACACCGATATTTTTTATTAATTTTTCAAGTATTCTTTTGATTAATACGAAACTATCCATCGTCATAGTAATGAGTTCCTTAAATAATTATGGGTAAACTAAATCTGGCACGATAGTAAATTTGCTAATTTCCTTTGCACTTAACAGATAATGAACAGTCAGTTGTGGGTTAGTCAATTGGAATTAATCAGAGTATAGAGTGAACATAGTTTTTCTCGGTTAGAGCTAGGGGAAGGTAGGAATTTTCGAGGCATTAGCCTTGGATTTCCGACTTATGGTTTTACCTCACATGCAGTTTTCCTTTCAAAACATTCAATGTGAGCTATCCTCTTCGAGAGGAATGATTGTCTGGTTGTTTGGAACGAAAACTTGATCAAAACATAGTTTGTTATACGGACGGTTCTATGTTGAATGATCGTGCTGGTGTCTTCTGTCGTGAAATGAGACTAGAACAGTCTCATTCACTTGGTAGATACTGTACTGTGTTCCAAGCAGAAATCTACGCGATTCTGTGTGGAATACAAGCAGAGAATCTGTGGTAAACGAATTTAGTTTTGTTCCGACAGTCAGGCAGCTTTAAAAGCACTCAGTTCGAATGATTCACGGTTGAATCTAGTGATCGCATGTCAAGCTCAAATTGAAGACCTTAGCATTTCAAATGCTGTTTACTTCTTATGGGTACCCGGCCATTCTGGTATTACTGGAAATGAATGGGCTGATGAGTTGGCTAGAGCTGGTGCAACGAATGATTTCGTTGGTCCTGAACCAGCTTTACCACTTTGAACTAGTTGGATAAAGCACAAGATTCGTTCTTGGGGTGCATCCAAACATGCCAGCTACTGGCGCAGCTTGCAAACTTGCGCTTAGACAAAAGCATTTCTACCAGATTTAAATCTGAAAATGTCAAAGTGTCTACTGCATTTTTCCAAGCATCATTGCAGTATTCTGGCCAGAGCTCTGACTGGACATTGCAAACTCAATTATCACATGGCTACTATTCAACGTGCTTAGTATTATTCGTGTGATTTGTGTGAATGCGATTACGGTACTTCATATCATCTGATATGTAACTGTCCCCCATTGACGCAACTTCCCTTTTATGTATCGGAAAAATGATGCTAAAAACAAATTGATGGCAAGGCACAAATCTCCAAATATCAAGGGGAACGTGCCATTTGAGCCAATTTGTTCTGATTCCTGATATCTGTCGTCATCTAACATCAATCTATACGAAACTTCAGCCATCGTAGTTTTTCAGCTGCATCTCATTTTTTATTAGCAGTTGAGTTAATAATCAAGTAATAATCCAATACTTTTTTTGGGATTCCAGAAGTGTTCTTGTAATTTGAAAACTACAAAGGTTTTTCAAAAATATTGCATAAAATCAAGCAGATAAATATGTTTAAATTCATTGTCTATGAATATTTTTGATATTGAAAGAGAATCTGCTCCATGAAATTTAGATGTATTGGGAGGCTACTATTCAAACCGTAGCTTCTGGAGTCGAATCATTCTGTATTTTGTTTTTGATTGTTCTTTTTTGCGAAATAACTATGAATTATGAACAAGGAAATTAGGTTAGGTGGTTTTGAAAGTGTACTGCCAAAGGTCAGTAATAATACCAGTGGTGTCTCGTCCTTATGTGCTCCTCGTGCACTGCACAACCGGTCAAATTGAAGGAATGAACTGCGTCCCCAACCTTATCCAAATTCAATTATTTTTTTGGAATTTTTGTTTACTCGATGGAAGCAGGTTAGATCGCACCGAAATTACGTGTATTTACACGTATCTCATATACATCAGACATAAAATTTCAAGTATCTGTTGTCGCTGTGTTAGAGTCTTTTCCGTGCACATGAGTTACTGCACAGATTCAAGAAGAGACAGAATGACTCAGCTCAGCTCTGAGATTTGTTTGTATATCCGAAAGTATATCGTTATCTCATTGTATTGAAAAATACAAGCGAATCTCCCTTCCTCAATCTTTAGTTTTCACTTACAACGAACTGTTACATCTGCTATCATACCACAACAGTCAATTTTGTCACGAGACGCCACTGAATAATATGTTGCAGAACATGATCCATCGGAAAATGCATTCGAAAAAAAAGCGGGTGGATAATGTCAGAGACATAACTGGATAATGTGAATACGAATAAAAAACATACTTTTCAACACTTCCGTTTCACTTGCATAATTGTAACGGTGCAAATATAAGGCAGAACAAACGAGAGCAACAATTTATTGGGTGTTGGAGGGTACAAAATCAAAAATGCAATGTTCAAATTCATTCATTAATTTAAAAATCCACAACAAATCATATGTGGCCATCTAGAATTTTCAAAACAATTAATTAAAGAATGAATATGACATTACTTCCCATAACTTGCTTGTCAAACCTCTCTAGAAAACACAAATTCTATATAATTTGAAAGAATAATCGTAAACTGAAAGCCGCCTTCTTCGGGTTCAAAAATTTCAAAATAATAAATGTTTTGTATTCACTCGCCAAACGTGGACAAAAAGTATCAATAATTCCTTCAAAAATTCATGAGAAATAGTAAAATATAATTCACTTATATACTGATATGATACGCCCATTACAAGCTAGAAATTTTTAGTGAACATCTTAGAAACCAGTTGTATGTCCATACAAAAAGATCTTGTTTAAATATTTAAATGGACAATTATAGGTGAGAAAATCAATTGTAAGAGCATTTTGGTTATACATTGAATGACTAAATTTATCGTCTTAAACAATATGCACAAATGTGGCTCCCTCATATTAGTCAATTAAAAATACCCATGGTTTATAACCATACATAGTGCCTGATTTACTAGCGAACAAAACGTGTCGTAAGCCCACTGCGCTTAATCACTGAAAGTATTGCATATTCCTATGTGTTGGTTTTGCTCGATACACTTTGTGCGATGATTCGTTTAATTCATGCGGTTGAAATGTTTCGCACCTTATTTTGGCACTGAATTTCACCTCAATGCTCATTCACACCAAACATTCTAGAAAACTTTAATTTGAGTTATTTATGGTTATCTCATACTACTGTTAATTTATCACAAATTTCTGACCGATGGTATGGGGGAAAAAATAAGTTCCTGCGAAAAATTCAACAAGAGATATTTACGATTAAATTCTGCCCATTCTTGTGCAGAGTGATTTTTGAAACGGCGCCCCATAGTAAAGTAAGACGTATTCACATCAAAATGTTCGGAAAGATGAAGACACTTCAAAAAACTTTTTCATTCAATATCATACGTAAAATTCCCTCTAATCAAATGCAGATGTAATGAATTATGAAATATCTGACGAAACTTGCACCTCCTGAAGTCAATAAAACACATTCAGACCAATATACAAAAAAATCCAACTCAAAAAAGCAGAGTTTGGTCCGACTTTCGAACGGAGCTTCAGAGATCCATAGTGTTATATTCCATTCGACTCAACTCGACAAGATAGGAAAATGTCTCTGAGTATATGAACAGTGTGTGCGCCTTTCAAAGATTTTTACCTCTCAATTTTGTTGGAGATGTCTGAACCGATTCATACCAGCTCATTTGAAAGCTACTATTGAGCCATATCGGTATAAATGACGTAACCGTTTTTTAGGTTTAATTTTCTCAGCGAAAGCGATTTCTATAGGGTTGGACTCGATTAAAAGCTACCATTAAGCCATTGACCAAGTTCGACAATGGCTGTATTTTTTGGTTCCGAAAATATAAAGTTATGAGAAGTGTAGCCGACGAAATGTATTTTGTTTCTAATCGCTCGATTTTCTGAGATTACCAATTCAAACAAGTTTAGACTTAGAAAGCTACTATTAAGCTATTGATCATGTTTGAAGTTCAAATGATGACATAGTGACGAAACCGTAAAAATGCTCTGCTCAAATTCCTCGAAGATGACAAAACCGAATTCTACATACTTATTCTTGTTTGAGAGAAACTATAGAGTGATTTATCTAGTTCCAAAATGAAATGGCTGTCACTTTCGGTTCCGGAGATATAATGGTATAAGTGACGTAACCATCTAACCGCACATTTTTCATCGCTCATTTTTTTAAGATGACTCAATGAATCTTGATAAACTTAGGTTTATTTGGAACTGTTATTGCAAACATTTCCGGTTCGGGAGATGTAATCTTATATGAGACGTATCCGACAAATCCTATTGTTTTTTTAATGCGCGTTTAATACGTTTAATTTCAGTATACTTCGAGTATTCTGAAATTGAATCATTATAACTCAACAGATAAGTGAATATGACTTACTTTTAAAATGTTATAACTCAATTTTCTTTACTTTACCTAAAATTTGGTTATTAAATGGAACCCCGAAGTACTCAAAATTAGGTAAATTTTCTGTTCCGTTACTTCGTTACGGTCACTAACATGTACAATTAAAGTTTGTTTCTTTTTCAAATTTAGCTAAGTTAGTTTTGAAATTAATGGCCTGATACATTTTTCTATGTTTTGGTTTACACATTTTAGTAAATTTCGACATTTTTTGCTTGATTTTTTTCCTGTTGTGTGATACCATCCAGCAAAGTGAACCAATACAAATCAAATCTAATTAGGTAAATGCGTTCATGGAAGTTAATTTTTCAATATCCCTGTAATAATTCCCCTTTCGGATAAAAAAAAATCGAGTCCACACAGTAGAAAAAAATTGAGTTCACAGGTGAAATAATTTTACATAAGACTTAATTCATGAGAACGCAATTCGTTAAATGACTGTGGCTAAAATGTGGTGAAATTTCATGTTTTAACACATAAAATATTTCAAAATTAATAAATCTTGTGTTGAATCAAATATAGACATGTATCATTTTTGACGTCCGAATATGATGTCTTAGGAGACGTAAAATTATCCGTTTTTTTTTTCAAGCGTCCAGTTAAGCTATGTCTTGCCCATCACGACGCCATGCACTTCGCTGCACCATGCGAATTCCTACGCAACATACTTATCGTTCACAAGGTGATCATAAATGTGCGGGAATCAAGCCGATTGGCGCCGGTATTTCAATTGCCGTAACCGGACAGGCTTTTCGGGTTTGGATGGCTCGTTGTGAGCTGTAGCTTAATAAATGTTATCAAGATAAAATTAAGAGATTGAGCGAACCGGTTAATTTGATGCTGAATCGCGATAGATGAAAAAATAACCTGCCGTCTGTAGTAAACTTGCAGCAACTGTGTTTATAAATAGAAATGTAGCACTTACGCATATCAAGCAAGAGGCTTTGAAATAATGAACCAAAATCGATTCAAGCATGATTATAAGTACGAGAGTGATGTTCGCACAATTTGCAGTCTCTGCTTCGTAAACTAGCTAAAGTATGCCAAGTTGCACAGCAAATCAGTGGAAAAAATTTGGACTATCAAACTATCTCGAAAACGATTGAGTTCGGAGAATCCATTAAGGAGTTGGCTACGTTCTTAAAACATTTAAAAAAGTATGAGTTATGTTGGTTTGCTTGATTTTCCTGCAAGCACTGTCCATAACGTTCTTAAATCTTTAAATACTCGTTTGACAACAGTCAGAAAGACTAGGAGCGGAACAAGAACGAATCTCAGAAATACCACCAGAAGGACGCAAAGGTAAAACAAATATTGCAGAAGAGAATAGTATTTCTGACTATTGTCAAACGTGTAGGTGAAAACTGTAACCATAAACAGAATGTGACGGCTAAAAACCGGGATCGAAAGTTGTATAGCGAATATTTGACGAAGTTTTCTTGTGTGATTATGGACGATGAAACTTATGTGCTGGGAGACTGCTTCCTGGCTATTTTGGATTGATTTGGCATCTTATCACTACGCCAAAGATGTAGTAGCGAAAGAGGCGAATCCATATATCGAGCGGTATTGGGCTCTCGTGAAGAGAGAACTCTCTCAACAACAAATCCTTAAGGGCTAGAATAAATTCAAAAGTTCGTAGTTTCTTTATACAACCTAATTAGGGCAATAAGGATGACTGATAATGCAGAAATAAAGAATAAAGAATCTATCTTGGATTGGGCTAAAAGCAAATTTGTTATATGGCAAAATAAATCTGTCCAGATTTTGTCACAAACGAGCCTTAACTGCGTAAAATCACTGTCTATCGCACAAGAATAAATTAATCCGCATTTTATAGTCTTTCAGCCTGATATGTCACTCATTCTATCGAAATAGTCGTCCAATATCGAAAAAGGTAAAAGCGAGTCATAAGATTTTAACCTTGAAGTTTAGTATTTTTAAACGTTTCAGAAATTTTAGTATTGGTATTTTCTGTTCTTTTTCTTGCTACTTGAAATTCAATCACAGATTGCAAAGAATATATCTGAATATATGAAGCCATACTTTTTGCCTTTCTCATATAGAAAGGCTATACTATCACTGCAAAAACCGGCTTTGGAACCGAGGAGCGGAGGGCCGAATGTCATATACCATTCGACTCAGCTTTCTTTTTTATTACAGTCTGAGATTTTTTCGAGTAAGTTCAACCCGTTCTTCCACAAGCCGAATCATACTAAAGTAAGACACTCACGCCAAAAATGTTTTGACCATTCCGATTTTGATTTTTCAACCAATCGAAGGCGAAATTAAATTGAGCCTGAATTAAAAATCACATCCTTAGTAATAGAAAAAAACCCACGAGTTTGTATTCAGTTTTACACCGATGATAGTTTGCAATCAAATTTCCGCTTCAGTTGTTTTTAAACATTGTCAGGTGCGTAAACAAACCTGAAACTCCTGAAATTATTATGGGAGACCGGACATGGGGTTAAACCGGACAGCTTAAATATCATATAAACCAGCAATTATTTCGATCCATGGGTTGACTTTGTAAACGCTCTTTTTTGTGGTAAATAGACGTCAGTTAGCTGAATGACGCTAAGTCATTTTTTTTAAAAACTTAAGGAGTGTATCGAAAATAAGCTATCCATATGCATTTGTGTTGTACGCATGTATTTGTAATGGTTTTTTTTATGCTTAGATCACAGCACGCTGTGCGTTTGGCTATAAGCTTTCGATTGTTTACTTGTTTTTGAGGTTGAAATTCTGCGTTTTCAGAATGTCGCGTATTGAAAAGGAAGTGAAAATTAGATTCTGGACACATGGCTAAGTGAGAAGGGTGTTACTATGCGAAAATTGGCGAAGCGGTTTGGAATTCATCATGCAAATGTTAAAACCATCATTAATTAGTTTAGGGAACACTATTCTTTGGATGAACATGCAGGAGTTCAAAAAAATTTGGGCCCAAGCGACCAAAAAATGCAATGCAACATTTGTCCGGAACTTGATGAAGAGCGTTCGATCAAAAGTTCGAAAATTCGTGAAACCTTCAAGTTTAACCTCGTACAATAAAGGATCAATTTTTAGTTTGAATAAAATATCATTTTTTATCATCATTCTTGAATTAAAATTAGATTTACTTAAAATTTAAGTAAAACATTCATTATATGTCAGTTTCAGCATAAATTATTTGGGGTAGTGCCACATTTTACGTTCGGACGCGGTTGTACGTTAAACACGTTTTTTACTTTAATGTAGATAAAATACAGAACGAACTTTATTCTTTGGCGGTCTGGTCGAGAATGTTTTACACGTTTCGAAGGGAAGTGGTAACTACCTCTTGTTCGAGAAGTTTTCCGGATACACTCTAACGCTACATCAATAAAGTGACAATTAACGCAAAATTTATTCGAGGGGTAAAACTAGGGGTAGTAAGGCGTCAAGTTTCGAGACAGTACCTATATTTTTGACGAGTATAATTATGTTTCACGAAACGAATCCATTCAAACATGGCTTCATTTTCTTCACGCTCATTAAGGTATCGAGAGATTTGGTACCCCATTGTATTCGTTTTTCATTTTGTGTGAAACTTCATAGTCCAGTTTTGCCTCAAAATGAGTCGCGTTTACTCCCGCGGTTCGAGCAATATTGAATTTTGAGTGTTTCATTTCTGCGCGACTTGGTTTGAAAACTAATGCAATTTTATAGATTCGGAACCCCTTCGTAACCAACTTCGTAAAGTTTTTTTTCAAAATATGCAAATATGTGCTATAGCAATATTCTAAGAGCAAATTCAGCAACTAGAAGTTCTATATGGAAATTCTATAATAGAGCAGAAACTAGAACAAACGTATCTCCAGCAAGCCGTTCTAGTTTTATTTTTTCGACCAGTTCTTCTGAAAAATTTAAAACTGGTCTACGATGCCGTTCTATTTTTTTTGTACATTTGAAACACGAGTAAAACACTGCTAGGGCTGCCAGTTTTTCTTGTTATAAAATTCAGATCCAAATTTTAAAACTGACATAAATTATGCATCTAGAACTGGAACACTCCTGAACATGCCCTAATGCTTTATTTCTGAAACTGATATGACGAATGGCAGCCGGAAAACAATATTTCAACTCGATTCAGAGTCCAAGATGGCGAATTTCGGTTTATTGATATTCCCTAAAATCCCTTTATATATGGGTATTTTCGGAACGAGTTTGTTGAAGAGATACCGAAAAACGATGTTTGAGGTGGAAATACAAGGTGGTGACTTCGGATTATTGATATCTTTTAACAATCATTACGATATGGATATTTTCGGATTTCAGAACCACTTCCAATATTGTTTTCTGGCATCTGTTCATCGTATACAGCCCAAAAATACGCTTACTGTAAGGATTTTCAATGAATATCAGTAAACCGGAAGTCGGTTTATAAGGAATATCAATAAACCGGAAGTCACCATTTGAATTTCTAAACAACCCCAAACATCGTTTTTTTTTTGTACCTTCCCTTCACATTCATTACGCAGAACTATTTCGACGAAATAAATTCCAAATAATGTTTTTTAACGAACTAACTCAATTTACGAACTTCCGTTTAGTTCCTAAATAGAAGGTTTGGTTGTAGTATTAATGAAAAATATGCAAGCACGAGGCATTCCACGTTGATTAGTTATTTCAGTCTTGTTAAAAGCGGAAACACTGGATTCAATATCTCGCTACTCGAAAGGGAAATTTGACTTTTATTATTCCTATGCGTTATGGAGCAATCCAACATGCGCTAGAGCGTTCTGTTCTGCATATTGTTCACTATAAAATTTTTTACTGTTTTTAAAGTGCGATAATTCTAAAGTTTTTATTTGTGGAATTACAACCACACTTGCTCGGTAGGTGTATATTATCCTCTTCTCCGCAAATTGACAGTCGGACGTAAAAAAATAGCACACTTGACGCAACTCGATTTCACCCACACTGGCCGATTTCGTGCACAGCTGTTCGACAACTGTCTTTCCCTCTTCACCGCATGCTTGATTCATCAGATTTTGAAACTGCATCTTCTAGTGACTATTTGGTTGGAATTCTGCAAACAGCAAAGGCTTCAGCAAACACTTTGGTACCGCCAACAACGGACACCCGGGCGTCGCTGTTGTTTGTTCATTATATCTTTACCATTCGCTGACCGGAACCAACCTTAATGAATGTCCTCATTCCTTATTGGGATAGCGGATACCAATCAATGAACGGTTAGTTCGCTGTGTGTTTGCGTTCAACGGGAGGCAGAATTTGGTGCGATCGGATCGGCCAATCTGTATGGGAGGCACTAGAAGCCTTGAGTTCCTTCTTGGACGCTAATAGACATGTTGGTGGTGCTGAGGTTGTTTACCGCAAAAGTGCGCATCTTGAGTACGTCAATGTAAAACCAAGAGATCTCGATGGTGCTCGAAACTGGATATGGAAATGGAAATTTTTCTGTATGATTAAGTAAATAAGCTCCTAGGTAAATTGAATTTCGTTGTTCTGTACATCGTGCAAATTGTTGCATTAGTCAGAATCGATTTCCTGACTTGAACGTAATATTTTTTGAATCATTACCGACTTATTCAAGCGGTTTCAAGCCTTTTTGATCGACTAAAAGCAGTCGACAAGGTCGTTTTGAAAATGTGAATTCAATTAGCATTTTAAACAAGGTGTAAATTATTTGTTTGTGTCGTGTATACAAAATACAATTGACTCTTATTTAAATGCAGATGACAAGGCCGATCGTACAGTGTCGAGGTCATTACAAGGTATGGGGTGAGGAACAGGGGGTGGAAGGTTAGAGACAAAGCCGACACTCGTTGGCAGCAAGCTAGGCGTAATGGTCTCTACCAGTTCTTGAGCTCGTTGAATGACGTGTAGGATTTCATCAACCAGGAGAGTTTCCGGCTGAACTAGATCAAGTCTTCCCCGGGAGCTTTCGCTGGCCTAAACACGATCGAAAGTGGTTGAAACTGTCGGAGTCACAAATGATGTCATGCCTCACAGCGTCCGCCGGTTCAGTCATAGTCTCGAGAGCAGTTCGTTCTGCTTGGAACGCCGGGACCAGCCTAAACAAGTGGGACCGAGATTGAGGTGCAAAAAAACAAACACACCGTTTTTTACATCTAAATGAGTAGGATGCAGCAGCATTCGTGCTCCACGCCGATTAGATCAATAGGTAGGTAGGATGACTCCCCTTGGGCCTCCGCATCTCCACCGTCCACACCTTCGAGCAGCTTTGAGTCTACGTCGAGCAGCAGCAGCAGCAGCAGTAGTTTCAGTGAGGTGCTAAAGCATTAGACCTTGAATGAAGGTTCAATTCGATCGCCAAGTTTGAGATGATGACAATTTATACCGTGTATTCAGCTATCGAAATTGAAATATCAATTCGTGGTGCACAACCATAGGAGAGATCGAACAACCCTCGGTATGCAAGTACGCCGCAAAGAGAAAAAAACACAATGAACCAATAATTGTGGCGCTTAAATATCGCGTTTAAATAAAAAGCTAATAAATTAAGCGATGCTGGGCTGAAAAAAGTGTGACTGGCAATTAGTAGGTGCCGCACCTTCGGGCCATGAGTCTTAGATGCGGCCAAGTGGAACGCAAAAACCTGCGGCTGGTCGGTTGCTCGGTGGAAGCGAATTAAGTGAGCGTAAAATTTGATGCTAACAGTCATTTAAGCTGTACCTGTTGTGCCGTTCAAATTAAAAGACAATTGAATGAATTGCCATACTGCCATCGTGTATTCGGACGCATACACGTGTATTCGATTCGGAAAGGTCGATCGATTAATTCGTATTTGCTATGCGCATGAAAATTGGGCGCACCTTTTGTGCATTCACCAACGAACCAACTGGCCGGCCGCATGGCAGTTTGTGGTTCCGAAGGGACAGGGTACTCTGGCTAGGCCACGGTTGGGCCGCAGGTGAATTTAACATAGCGATTGTAGACAAACGTTGCATTTGTTTTGCAGAGCAGTTAGTGTATCATTAACTAAAGAAAAAACAAAATCGTTTGCGCTTCATGTTGTTGGGATTGTCTTTTGAAGCACAATAGATTGAAACTATATATAATTAAAGGTAAACTCTGAGCGAACGATTAAGCATTTGAATGAAGCTGTTTCTTAGATTCAAGTCAAATTATCACCTCAACCAGAATGGCTAATTTGTAGACCGATTCAAATGCTGACAACATAATAGTAAACAATTTTTCAAATATTCAGTATCTCAAGTACTCTTGAAATAAACACATACCATAAGCTGTACGATTGGTTTCGAACGAAAATAATATTTCAAGAGAAAGTGGCTCTCAAGTGCCCTTATACCTACGCACAATGGTATAATGCTACGCTAGTTTTCAGTTTCGTCTACACAATCCAAATTCATATTATTCCTGAATATTCCATACTTATTCTTTCAAAGTAAAGCAGATTTGTGATTCAGCAATATTTTTAGATATTGGTATTGTTCCAGAGACTAAAATAGGACTTAAATGCCTAAAACGTCCATGAAAATCCATCCATCGATCCCTTAAACAGAGACACTTATGTGAATTTGAAATGGGTTCGTGTGGCCCACTTTAGATCGTCAGAAAAAGCTATCATAGTTCACCAAGATTGGCAATCGTTTTGACACTGCCTCTTTTGTACAAAAAAAAACAAAGAATTTATACAAAACAAAGTGAAGATTCTACATTTCGAAGCGGAATTCGTCTTCCACCATCTTTTTCGACCACTAATCAGATCTACATGCTGGACCTAACCTTGTTTCGTTCGGCAACTCTCATGCCTTATGCCTGCTGGAGTGATAGATTGTTATATTTCAGCTCCATTGGGCTTTTTCCTGCTCCAAATAAATAAATAAATTCGAGGTGATGGTGAGCGCAATTCGTTCGTGTCCACTGTCACTATTGGTCAGAAATGTTATCATTTGAAATAGTCCACTTGCTGGATAACTTGTGTAGTGTTTTCATATTAAATTTTTGATTGGTGCCAGCCCAAGAAATCAGAAGTTCGACTATTACCTAAAATAATCTTGCTTGCACTCAGAAAAATAAGATGGTAACAGCTACCATATGGGAGGTTAGATTAACCATACGAGTATAGTGGTTTTCAGCACACAATAAAATCAGATGATGTTAACAATATGCAAGCTCACTTTTACTATGAATGGTTTTGGCTCTAGAATAGTAATGCTGAACTGTATAACGTATGAATAACTACTACAATTGAAATGTTTTGCATAAACATGATAGCACTTATTTTTACATTGTACTTATTGTTTCAACTAGTGCCATGGTATTTTTAACATTTCACTTCTGGTTCTTCCGAAATACGGAATTTGACAATGGTGAAGATCATTCGAACATGCGAAAACGTTCAAAAGTTATATTAATTAAAATTTCGATGCAAGAATAACAAGAATACATTAAAACCTGCTTTATTTTCCTCAACATTCATACATTAATTTAACATTATATATAAAGTTTCCTTCTTGCTTCTGTTATGAAATCGATCATATAATAAAGCAGAAGGGTTTTTATCAACGAATTTCTTGGGGAATAATATAGTTCCTATAAAAGTGTAGAGAAATTGTTATATCAAAATTACTAATAGAAGTAAAATACACAGAAACTTAACGGAAAACACATTCAAAATTTTTTGGATATTATTTCCTAAAAAGCTTCCATATCCGCTAGAGATATTCGTTATTGGCGAATACGACATGTGCCAAATGTTTAACATGCTCCGAATCGAGTTCTCCATGTTTTGTAACAATCTGTAACAATCTTTCCTTAATCATTATTTCTTATGAAATTTACTGACCTGCAATACCAATGCTGAAGTACAACTGGGCACTATTACAAAATAAATCACATATACAAGATATCGCAATTTCGTCGTCGTTGGAATATGTTGATTGACAATTTGTATAGTCGCACTAAGAAAATAGATAGTCGGTTGAAAAACACCATACGACGATGTTCTTTCTACATAAATTATGTTCATATGAACAATATGTATAGTACTTTCAAACTTGACAATCTTTATCCAACTGAATGTTTATTCATAGTAACATTTTTATATTCTGAAGAAGAACTTACTCACATGGTAGTCATAACTATATCACTTCTACACTTTATAATGACCGAATGTTCAATTTCACCTTACTTGTAGTTGTCATTGGGACTTTTTCGTTCTTATTTTGATGATTGTCAGAACTACCACACCAGAAAAGTCATAAAGACAAATAGTATAGTCAAGTAGAAGATTTTTTGTTCTAGTGCTTATTACAATACAGATGGAAAATAATCTGATATCATGGTCGTTACTATTATTTGAGTGCATAGTTGAAATGACCATGAGGAACAGGTTGCGGTTACTATAATATTTTTCTGAGTGTGCTGTTTCAAAGTACATGCGGAGCTTTTGCAGCTCTTGAAAGTACAGAACAAGAACTTTTGAGAACTTGAAAGTACAGAACAAAACGTTCTTGTTTTCTTGATTTCTTGTTTTCTTGTTTTCTTGTTTTCTTGTATTCTTGTTTCCTTGTTTTCTTGTTTTCTTGTTTTCTTGTTTTCTTGTTTTCTTGTTTTCTTGTTTTCTTGTTTTCTTGTTTTCTTGTTTTCTTGTTTTCTTGTTTTCTTGTTTTCTTGTTTTCTTGTTTTCTTGTTTTCTTGTTTTCTTGTTTTCTTGTTTTCTTGTTTTCTTGTTTTCTTGTTTTCTTGTTTTCTTGTTTTCTTGTTTTCTTGTTTTCTTGTTTTCTTGTTTTCTTGTTTTCTTGTTTTCTTGTTTTCTTGTTTTCTTGTTTTCTTGTTTTCTTGTTTTCTTGTTTTCTTGTTTTCTTGTTTTCTTGTTTTCTTGTTTTCTTGTTTTCTTGTTTTCTTGTTTTCTTGTTTTCTTGTTTTCTTGTTTTCTTGTTTTCTTGTTTTCTTGTTTTCTTGTTTTCTTGTTTTCTTGTTTTCTTGTTTTCTTGTTTTCTTGTTTTCTTGTTTTCTTGTTTTCTTGTTTTCTTGTTTTCTTGTTTTCTTGTTTTCTTGTTTTCTTGTTTTCTTGTTTTCTTGTTTTCTTGTTTTCTTGTTTTCTTGTTTTCTTGTTTTCTTGTTTTCTTGTTTTCTTGTTTTCTTGTTTTCTTGTTTTCTTGTTTTCTTGTTTTCTTGTTTTCTTGTTTTCTTGTTTTCTTGTTTTCTTGTTTTCTTGTTTTCTTGTTTTCTTGTTTTCAACCCTTCCATCTTCCAGACGTTTCCAGAACGTTTCAATGAAGTGTCATTTGTACATACTTTTCGTTCCGTCAGTCGTGGATTTAGCAGCAGATCATGGCAAGACAAGTGCAATGCCAAATTTGTTTTGGAATTGTGAAGATAAGATTAATTACAAAATACAAATTTTTATTCATTGTCAAACATATATTTGGTCATTTGGTTGAAATTGAAATTAATTTATGTCGTTTATTTATACCCGGCTTTATCATTTCTAGAAACAACATTTAACTGGAACGACACTTGTTCATACAAAATGGTTTGTTCGAAAAAAAAACATAAAAAGACATAAATTTATATCCATCAATTTTTTTTCTTGTTGTGCTCGAATGAACGGCACTTTTCAATTAAATACCCTTTATAAAAAAACATATTTTCTCTAGGGTTCAGGCTGCCTATAGATTGAAAGGCAAAAACTAAATAATATTTAAAAATATAACATTTTGTTCGAAATTTTCCCAATATTGGTCGGGTATAACGTCTACCACGAATTAATTATCATTTCCGTTTTCGTTGGACATTACTTTCATGATAATTCGATTTTCATGTCTAAAGATCCTGAGAACGTCTATTTTAGGAGGAATCTACTGCATTCTTCCCTGACGAATGATATTCTGAATATTCTGAAAACTAGTCATAGTCAAAATTTTGAAAAAAGCCGAAAAAATTTTGTAATTAAATTCATCTGTATCTAACGAGAAAAACAGATTGGAAGACAAAAATGTGAATACAACTATGAAATGAAAACTGCAAAAAATCTACCGCAGAGACGGGGCTCTAACCCATAGCTAGCTCCTATCGAGGGAAATTGTTTTACCAATTAACCTATCCTACATGAAAAAAACACACTAGCTAAAAAACTAACTCAAGGCGGCTCTACGCCTCAACAAGACTAAAACAAATCGTTATTAGTTATTATTATGAAAATAGTTAACGAATAGTAGTTAGTAGTAGTAGATCAGAAAGCCGTTACTAAGTTTCGTTCCTTCGGAACTTGAGTTAAGACATGGACTATCGGTGTAAAAAGTGCTTTGTAAATAGACTTAACTTTACGTCTACTTGGCGGTTTATGTTAAACCGTTAGGTGACATAAGCAGTTAAATATAAACTGCTTATGCATTGATGAGTTGAAGACGGTATATAAATTCAAGAAAATAGTTATGTGAACTTAGCACAAACCGATCCTTTCCAGCTAGTTTTTTTTTTCAATTTCTAAAAAGATTTCGATTTTTTCGGTGTATGTTTGTTTAATCCTTTCACGACCATAAGATGTCCAGGACAAAATATATCAGTCCAACACAATATTTTAGATATTGTTGATGTAAATTAAGAGAATATTGCCAGCAAAACAATGCAGGGTGCATAAGTTTCATATAATTTCATGGGAAATCCCTATGATCCTCAGAAATAAATAAGCGAAGAGTTGAGTTTATTATATCGTAATTTAATTTATTGATTTAATTGCTTTAATTATCATTCTACGAAACGATTTCCTGTAGTTGTTTAGCACAAGTGGACGTTGCACATAACAAGTTTAATATGTGTTCTTTTTTCTATGCGTCGTTTTGCACAAACTTTTTTAGTGCAATGAAGATTAACAGTTCTTTTTTTAATTCGTTCAGAAACACATTTGTCGCCTTGGAAATAAGTTTTTTTAACATTCGGTAAAAAACACATCGATTTAATAATAATTGAAGAATCGATAACGATTTTTATAGAAGGGTAATATATTTCCCCATGAGCGTTAAAGGGTTAAGAGTGCCCAATTTATTTCCTACAGCTTGAAATTTCTGAGTTACAACGACTAGAAAAAAAATTCACGCAAAGAAACATCTAAAAATTTAGTCTTGAGTTGAATTGGTTTCCGGCAAGTTATGCAACTCAGGTTTGGTGCGAGGCTCTTTCAAAATTTTCATCGAAATAATGTCAATAGTTCCACCGGAAAAAATAGTGAATAGTTCTCAACGAATCACACAACAATAGATGTACAACACTAAACAAATACAAATCCTCTCCAACGTAAATTTCTACAGTTGATTTTGAGACTGAAATAATTAATTCGGGAGCTCTTGATTCAAAATGATTTCAAGCTCGTTAGAGTATTGTATCAGTAATGATTGCATAACGCAAGTATTTTGGGTAAGCCGACAAACTATTGTGAGAGAATCGACCTATAAAACTCAAACAAGACAAACCAAAATACGGTTGCATTCCGTATTGTTTATTTACGTTGCAACTAGCAGAGTTTTTTACGTTCCGATTTTGGATTCATCGAGATGGCGCCGTGCTATAGGAGGTCGTATGAAGCAGATAACTCGAAGAATTTATTTAATTGTTTTTGCATATCGCTAGTAAAAATATACGAAGCTTTGTAAAGCAGATTAATGAAAATTTACGTTTGGTAATGATCAGGATTAAGTAAAATGTTACTATTCACTGAGTGATATTTCTGAGAAGATACTGTATTATATTACGGCAAATTAATATTTTCTTTTTGAAAATAAGTAATCCGTACGTCAAAGCACAGGTTTCTCTGCCAGTGGAGTGTAAGTGAAACAATCTTTACCACGCACACTATGACGCTTACATCACACTAAATAGATAATCTCCTTGCGGCACTCGTAACCCACATCGTAGCAGCCGATCGCAGCAAGCGGTCACGCTTAATTGCCAATAAACCCTTCCAAGGTCGCTGTGGTCCATGATTGCGAGCTGGACAGAAGAAGATTATCATTTAGCATTACCGTGACCGCCCCGACACTACCGCCCCGGTGAATACTCATTTTCCTTGTTTTTTTTTGATAACTCTATTACGGTCGATTAGGTACCAGATTGGCCTCACCGGATGGCCAGATTATTCGATTGTAGCGTCGTTTTCAACGTCTGCACGAGTGAAGGGCGGTGCTTGCTGATCGTGATTTATCTAGGCGCCATCGTAAATGTTTCAGATTAAAGCCCCTGTCGCTGGATCGGAAGCCATCGAGTAACATTGAGAAAATGCTGTAAACAACGTTGCAAACCGCGAAAAGAATAATTGAAGCTCATATTTAACTAAATTGATTAATGGTTATGTGCCGGGGAAGCAGACGGATCCTGCGGATTCATCTGTGGTGGAATTCTTTCAGGTGATCAGCTTCGACTAATGACGTCGCGAAGGAGTACGAGGGGTGTTCGATAAGTTTTGAGATAACCTTTTAAAAACAAAGGATTGTTACCAAAAATGACTCCATTATTCTTCGGTCCCGAAAGGAGGTATCTTCAAAATATGCGTTTTGAGTACATCGATGGCTTCTTCAGGCATTAAAAAACGTTGACCACGCAGTTTATTTTGATGTGTGGAAATAAGAAGAAGTCATTGGGGGTAAATTAGGGTTATAGGGCGGATGATTCATCAATTAGATGTTTCGAACGTTTAAAATATCTTTTTCGGGCAATTGGGGAATTGGGTATTTTCGAAACGGATTTGATGTGTAGGTACTGAAAAACGATGTTTGGGGTCGATCCAAAATCCAAGATGACGACTTCTGGTCTATTGCTGTTCCTTGAAAACCCTTACAATATGAGTAAGGGTTTACAAGAAATATCGATAAACTGGAAATCACCACATTGAATTTCGGAACGAGCTCAAATAACGAAACGAAAAGACCCTTATTAGGAGGATTTTCAGGAATATCAATAATCCGAAGGTCATCATCTTGGATTTCGAAATGACATCAAACATCATTTCCGGCATCTACTCATTAAGGCTCTTCCGAAAATATCTATTGTAAGGGTTTTCAACAAATATCAATAACCCGGGAATCGCCAACATGGATATCGGAACGACCCCAAACATTCCGGAATCTACTCTAGAAACCCGTTCCGAAAATATCAATATTGTAGTGGTTTCCATGGAATATCTATTACCCGAAAATCGTTTTCATGTTATGCATTAACCCTTTTCTTACGAAATAGGTTCGTAATAAAAGTTCACGTTATTTGTATCGTAAAAAGAGTTACGTAAAAGGAGGTAACGTATGAAAGTGTATGTAAGTAGAGGTTTGGGTGTATATATAAACTAGTAAGGGGACTCGTATATTTTAGGCACGTATATTCAATACGATCTCCTAATGACAGACACGTCGTATTAAGTCTATAACTTTTCGAAATTCTTCTGTTTCAAAATCTTCAAAGACCTGTGTTGTGTCCGGCCTTCAAAACTTTCACTAAAGATGGCACCACCAGTAAATTTTATGCAGAAATATCAGATGCCATGGAAAAATATGAAATCTTAGGCCACTATAAAACATTTATTTGTGCTGTCTATCTATCATTTCTATCCGAGTGTTATATTATTTCGAGAGGAGGGATCGTGATAAGTTTCGAGCAAGAGTGTCATTTTCGGGTAGCTCTACTTTCTATGTTCTACACCGATGTCAGCTGTTCCATCTTCGTTAGTTCATTTTTTCAGTAAAATTAACATTGTATCACAGCGGTACCTTAAGGTACTGCTGTCAACACATGTTTATTTGTGCTGATATATCAGTAGAATGAAAATGTTCGGTAGTTCGGCTGTTCTAAACTCGCCAAAAGATGAAAAAAATACCAAACGAAATTTAGTTTGTGTACATAAAAAATTGGTTAGCGTCTATCATATACTCTTGAAACATATTGAGCAGCACAAGACAAAAAGCACTCACGAAGAAAGCTATTTTTTAAGGTAAATAATTGTAGGCGTATCACAAGAAAACATGATTCTTAGTTGAAAATTAGGAGCCATGCCAGTCGAAGCCAAGAAGTATCGAACGATGATGCTGCAGAAATGGCATTAAACGTCGTTTCTGCATTGTATTATTACAGATGACGAAAATTGATACCATGATAATCAATAATGAAAGCTTATTTGGGAAATCTTCCCGCGTAGGGGATTCACACTATAAGCAAGTTCAACCTGAACAGATTCACAGTGTCAGTAGAATCGCAGCACTAGTCATGTAATTATCCTGCATGAGAAAAATAGTTGGCGAAGTCTGTTGAAACAGAAATTCAAGTTCCACGTCGGAATATAATACTTTGATTTTGCTTACCTTACCCTCGGTAAAGTCCAGACTTGGAACAGTCTGACTAATATTTGTTTCATGCTATGAAGATATCACTTAACGGAATACGCTCCATTTAAGAAAAAAAAAATTTTGGTTTGAAAAGAAGAGACAATAAATTTATAAATTTCCAGAAAAATGGTAAAAAAATGTATCGGATAAAACAAATTCTGACGACCTTCTGAATGAAGAATATGCAGATTTTCACATAATTTTAAGAATATAAGCTTACTTTTAGTTCCAATAAATGAATCAAAGAATCCTGGCTCAGTCAAATGAGAACAATAATGCATGCGTACAAATTTCAATCTATACACTTATAGCCCAATAATTCGTTACCGGTTATTTGTTCGCAATGTTGACTTTTTAACGAATACTATCTGCTCTCAAACATCAACGAAGACCATAAGTAGTTTTGGAAGTACGGTATATAAATAAAGTTAAGTAATTGTTCTCCAGTTGTCGTATGTTCGATCCCCAACCTGGAAGGATTCGTACTGTCAGTAGAATCGTAGCACCAGCCATGCAATGTTTCTGTACACTCTGAATCGTCTGCGAAGTCTGTTGAAACAGAAGGTCAAATTCCGCTACAGGAATGGAATACCAAGGCTTATTAAGTAATTGTTCTTACTTCAGTAGCAAAAGCAGTGCTTTATGTTTCAAATAGCTAATGTTTAGTAAGTTGGAAAACTATCTTCGTTGGGTTGACAAAAACTAAGTAAATTTTGATTTGATCAAAGACGCTTTCTTGGTTTCTACAATAACTACTGCCTACTGATTAAAGCTTTCCGCTTTTCAATTATCCGTTCGAATACTCACTTAAAATGAAGTAATACTCACTAGCTATCTATACAAATTACATAAAGAATCCCTAGTTCAAAAAGAATTTAATTTTTGTCAGATGTTACTTAATCTCTGCGTTTTCAAATTCTAAGAACGAGATCCATGTACAGTCAACGACAAAAGCGAAACAGAAGTTTCAAAATTGTGATCTTTTCTTTTTGTTTCCCCTTTCAGTCATTTTCGATATTCAATAAAAATTGTATACTGTGCAGTATCGATATTCAAGTGAAGCATCGATAATCGATAATGACAAAAAATCTGTTGGGGCTTTTATCTATAGTAGTTTCGGTTTCCAAAGTGGTGTAGTTCAGAATAGTAATTACTTTGATTTATCATATTTTCGACACTTTTTTATAACCAGACTGCAAAGATTTTCATTATATCGAAAAACAGAAGAAAATTGAGACTCGAATGATTATTTTTTGTTTCGTGAAACGAGTGACGTTGGTATTGATACTCCCCTTCTTGGCAGTAAGAGATGAAAATGCTCTTCAATTGTTTTGTATGCGATTTACGAATGCGACAGTAAAAAACGAATATTAGTATGTTGGATTGAATTGTTTAATTGCAAATACGAAACAATTTTAAGCTCTGATCTGAACAGATTGCTAATAATTTTTGTGAAAAGAGAAAAAGACAGCTGCAACGTTTGAAGGGTTTTTGCCTTTCTCTATAGAAGGGTATTAGAATTGCTGGAAAAACCGACGTTTGAACGGAGCCTCGGAGACCCATAGTGTTATATACCATTCGACTCAGTTCGACGAGATCGGAAAATGTCTGTGTGTGTATGTGTGCACTTTTCGAAGATTATGCGCGCTCAAAATTCTCTGAGATGGCTGAACCGATTTTAACAAACTTATGCTCGTTTGAAAGCTACTGTCGGGCCATTGATCAAGTTCGAAGAGCAAATGACTGTGGCTTTTGGTTCCGGAGATATAATGGTATAAGTGACGTAACCGACAAAACACGTTGTTTTTTACCGCTCTAATGTATATAAGGGAGCCAATATTTTGGGATCACCTCTAATTTCGTAAAGCGCTATTGTTCAGAAATTTAAGCATCTCGGAAAAAGTCCTTATGCAAAATTTGAGCTAAATCGGACATGGGTAAGGGGTGCTGCCCAGCGGTTAAAGTTTGAAAATTCTCGATCTTGAAAAAGCACCATAGGGGGGAGTACATGAAATTTCCGAAATCGAAATTGTTTTTTTGATGCCAAAAATCTTAAAATTGCATGAAACGTCGAGTTTAGTGTTATCTCAAAAAAAAAATTTTTTTTGGAAAAATCCACTTACTGGGACTTGATATTTTTACTAAGTCTCAGAAAGTCGATATTTTCAAAAACAAAAAAAAATTTCGAGATGACACTAAATCTTAACGTTTCATGCAATTCTAAGAATCCCCTTTCGGAAACTTCATGTACTCCCCCCTATGGTGATTTTTCACGATCTATGAAAATTCCACTAAGTGGACTAAGAACGGTTTGTTTTAGATTAGCGTCACTCTTCTCATACAAATAGGCAATGCAAATGTCAAGCGCTTGGTTGGAAAAATGATACCGAGTATGTGACATAAACACTGGAGCATGCTTTTGTGAACCACTCGATTCAATCTGAATCAATTGTTGTCAAAATTAGTATCCGAAATTATTTAATAAAAGTATGAAATATATTTTCATGAGACTATTACGAAAGAAGAGAAAGGCATTATCACACCACTAAGAGGATTAAGAAGGGTTTTTTTCAATTGTTTTCAACATACTTTAATTCATATCCCGAAAGAAATACAGGGTGATTTTTTAAGAGCTTGAGAACTTTTTTAAACAATAAAACGCATAAAATTTGCAAAATCTCATCGGTTCTTTATTTTAAACGTTAGATTGGTACATGACATTTACTTTTTGAAGATAATTTCATTTAAATGTTGACCGCGGCTGCGTCTTAGGTGGTCCATTCGGAAAGTCCAATTTTGGGCAACTTTTTCGAGCATTTCGGCCGGAATAGCCCGAATTTCTTCGGAAATGTTGTCTTCCAAAGCTGGAATAGTTACTGGCTTATTTCTGTAGACTTTAGACTTGACGTAGCCCCACAAAAAATAGTCTAAAGGCGTCAAATCGCATGATCTTGGTGGCCAACTTACCGGTCCATTTCTTGAGATGAATTGTTCTCCGAAGTTTTCCCTCAAAATGGCCATAGAATCGCGAGCTGTGTGGCATGTAGCGCCATCTTGTTGAAACCACATGTCAACCAAGTTCAGTTCTTCCATTTTTGGCAACAAAAAGTTTGTTAGCATCGAACGATAGCGATCGCCATTCACTGTAACGTTGCGTCCAACAGCATCTTTGAAAAAATACGGTCCAATGATTCCACCAGCGTACAAACCACACCAAACAGTGCATTTTTCGGGATGCATGGGCAGTTCTTGAACGGCTTCTGGTTGCTCTTCACTCCAAATGCGGCAATTTTGCTTATTTACGTAGCCATTCAACCAGAAATGAGCCTCATCGCTGAACAAAATTTGTCGATAAAAAAGCGGATTTTCTGCCAACTTTTCTAGGGCCCATTCACTGATTTGCAAGCGTTGCTCGTTAGTAAGTCTATTCATGATGAAATGTCAGAGCATACTGAGCAAATAATAATGCATGAAAATCATAACCTCAAAAAATCTGAGCAAATACTAATGCATGAAAATCCTAACCTCAAAAAAATCACCTTTTATAAACATAGACTTTTAAGAAAATTATCTGGACTACGTTTGGGTCTAACGGATGATAATAAACACAACTTTCGTGATTTTTTTTAGATTCATTAGTAAAACAATAAATTTAAGTGTTCTGCATAATAAAAAGCATTATTCGAACAACATTTTGTATTTTTTTTCGTGGAAAATGTGAAGGAATATTTTTGAGGACACTTGTTAGCAGTCATGATTTGCAGTGTCCACTGTATCTCAGCGCAGTCTCACGAAAAAATACGCCATTTTGTAGCTCTCCAAAGTAACAAAAAAAGAAAAGGAAAACGTTGGGGTCTAGTATTTTACATGTGGAAAAAGAGTACGAAATTTGAGAAAAATTGGAGAACTAGTTTTCGAATGACGATGGGCACGTACTTTCAAAACCTGCTTTCGAGAAAAACGCGTTTAAAGTTTATTGTTTATAAAAAAGAAGAAAACAATTTATTGATGGCTTTTTCACGCAGACCGTCTGGGTTCGATTCCCAACCCCCCCGCACATAGGATCAGAAAGTTTTGCTAACCTGAAGAGGCGAATGACCTAAAGGTTAAAACCTCTATAATCGAAACATTCTATTTTCTAGGTGACGCGTAGGGTCTAACACTTTCGGAAAATCATATTTTTTCTTTGTTTTTTTTCATGAGGAGTGTATCGAAAAGTAGTTAGCAACATTGATTATTGAATAAAAAAGCGAAAAAAACATATTTTGACATCAGTTCTCGATATATTGTAGAAAAATTACATTTTTATGTATTTCACTGATTATATAGAAGAAAATCCTAGATTTTGTGAAACTCTCGCCCTTTGGACTTGACATTCTTCATTAAATTCTGCACAGTTACTTTTGTGACTTTCCTGGTGGCAGCTGTCCAGTTTTTTTTAACTCCTGCATGTTTTGGGACACTGTACTTTCCTTCCGAAAGTGCCGCATGACAATTGTTCAATACCTTTCAATTGGCTTAAGATCCGGGCAGTTCGGTGGGTTGATGTCCTTTTCCACGAATTGTACATTATTTTTTGATAACCACTGTAGAATGGAGTTGGCGTAGTGGGCTGAAGCCAAATACGGACAGAAGAGAGGAGGAGCCTTATGCTTTCTGTACAGTGGCAGCATTCTCTTCTTCAAACATTCTTCCTCGTACACCTTGGCGTTAATTGTGCCCTTCGTGAAGAAAATCGACGACCGCAAACCACATGTACAAATTGCTTGCCAGACCAACACCTTCGGCCCAAACTTTTCCATCGCCACCGTGGTGCCAGCGTCGTCCAGGTCCTGGTACACCGATTTCGTATAATATTGCGGTCCGGGCAGCGCTAGAAAGTCTTCCTTGGCGTAGGTTTCGTCGTCGATCAGGATGCATTTTTTATTTGTCTTTATTCTGTAGAATCCGGTTATACAGTTTTCGCGCTCTTGTTTTGGCCTGAACTTGCTGTGCCAGGGACTTTTTCGGCACCGTCTGTTTCTTGTACGTTTTTAGGGAGTTCCGAACTTTGATCCGTTGAATCATCCCGATGCTGGTGTTGAACTGCTTGGCCAAATCCCGCGTCGACGCCGATGGGTTTTTCCTGATGTACTCAACCACCTTTAATTCCCGGCCGGGCTGGCTGGGACCCATTTTCCTACCGGATCGGGGCAAATCCTTCATGGAAAGGGTCTTACCGAACTTCTCGATAATAGTTTAGACACTGGTGTGGTGCACTTTCACCAGTTTTGCAATTTGTACGTGACACCACTTTCTGAGCACCAAGTGTGCAGAATTTTCTTTCGCGTTTCCGGATCAATTCGACTCATCATTTAAACGATAAACCGTACCCAATCGATTGTGCAGCTGTTATTGACATGTAAACAAACATGTCACCGCAGAACACGCTGCAAAAAATTAAGCCATTTCAGAGTAATAACTGTTTGAATGTTGCCAACTACTCATCGATACACTCCTTAATTAAACATTTCGAGAATGTTTTGTCAAATTTCCAAGTCAATGAAAGCAGAACTTTTACGTCGAGCTCTTGACCCTTCGAAGTATGAGATAAGTAATATAAAGTCCCATCACTTCCAGAGTTTTGTTCCGATACACTTGAAATTTGACAAAATATTCTTGAGTTGTTTTAGTATATGAAAATATAAAGAAAAACTAAATAATTTTTCAAAAGTGTTAGACCCTGCCCGCCCCTTTAAAAAGATGCACTTGAAATTTGGCATGGTAAGAATGCATATGTTCCACGATTTCTTCTGAATAAGTAACGGTTTGACGCACTATAACCATTTCTGTAATTGCTGCGCATTCTGTCCGTGAAGGAGGCTACTTTTCACACCGTCTGTAAAGGCGACAAAGCCACTGAGATGTTTCTTGAACAATAAAATGTTCTTTGATATTACACTGGGTGATATGTGCGGGGTTGGGAATCGAACCCAGGTGGGCTGCGTGAAAGGCATGGACTTACCCATCACACTATACCCGTCCCCCTTTGATGCGGTTTGTTTTTACGCGGATTTCCGAAGTTACACGTTTTTTTAAGCGGATTTCCGAAGCTACGCGGTGTTTTTTACGCGGATTTTCGAAGTTAAGTTAAGGTTTTTTACGCTGATTTCCCAAGTTACTCGGTTTTCATATTTTGTCTTAAAAACGAATGAAACGTCGAGATCTGGTGTAATTTTCTAACACATTTGGCATCAAAAAATTTTTTTTCTTTAGTTTTGCGGTTTTTTCTAAGTTACGCGTTTTTTTGCGCGGTTTTTGTTTACGCGGTATGTATCACTCGCGTGAAAAGAGACCTCAGTGTAGATAATTTTCATATTGATGTGATGAAAAATATATTTTCGTTTTGTTCAATTTACCCTTCTCATTTATCCATAATTCGGAGCGTACAATAATGTAAAACTTTGATTTATTTTTTATTAATAAAAATGCTATCCAAATGTGATCTTTATGTGTCCAATGGTTCTTCGCTCGACTGTGAGATTTTATCATTAGGTTTTGACCTACAATGAAACGTTTTTGAACAAAAAATTGAATAACAACTTAATTTTCTAAACAATGCAACATGATCAAATCAAAACTAATTTTATGTTTATGCTGTACCATAAATTTTGGCTGATATGAGTTTAAAACGAGAAAAATCAGCAACGATTTTCGAGTGAATGAATATATAACATAAAATTTTCCCCGAAGAAAAAAAAAACAGACATGCATACATTTAGGACACGGGCAGGCAGCAATTGAAGTTCTAGGCAAACCCCGGCTAGTTCATTCAGCCAATTCAGCATCAGGGCGCATAACAATTTCTACCACCGGAGAATCTCAACTGCCACATCCTGAGGCATATCTGCAATCGGTGCGCACCATCAATGCTGCAAAAGCGCATTGAAATTAACGACCCCATCAATTTGATTATCAATCTCCGCGGTCATCTCTCTGACATAGCGTGGCGGACTCCGCACAGCCATGTTCTGAGTGAGTTAAATTGCTCATAAATAGGATTAAACGAGCGCTCATTCACGACTTCACGACGACGACTACGACAACGATGGCGATGGCGATGGTGATGTCGACAGCGTGACCGAAAGGGAGTCTACATGGTTGTATTTATGTCCGCGTGTCGGTACATAAATCTCACCGTGCTTTTGCGGGGCTCCAATTGCACGTGTCACCGCAGTGCTGACCTCAGACTTGACGTGGTTCGGGTGAGAGAGAGAGAGAAAGAGAGACAGCAGGAGAGAAAAAAATAACAAGATAAAATTATATAACTATCGGTTACTCATCAACAGCTGACCTTAGGTGCGCCAAATTTGGGCATACTTTTGCAAAGTCGTTCTTTTCGCCTTCGGACGTGATCACTCGTTTCCTAGACATAAATACACACAACTCACTCTGACGCAGTTAACTTACTTGCCAGTGAACCGATCAAGCTCAAATGGGGAGATCGAATGCCTGCTCAATGGAGAAGAAACAACACACGGCAGACTCGAAAGCCTCGTGTTCTGAACTGTTGGCTACCAGGCGGTCCTGCCGCGAGAACATGAGAAGACACGCGCGTAATTTATACTATTTAAGATTAAGGCTCACTGAAATTTACAAACCCTAGCCTCCACCATCGCCATCACCCTCAGCGCCCTGAGCAGCATCCAGTGTGTGGATGCAACGAGAAAGGGTGGGTGTGAGGTAAAACGCCATAATTATCATGAATTTTTATCGTGATTGCTGCGTCCTGAGCCGTGTTATATGCCGAGAGTAACAAGAACCTGAAACTATGTGTATATGTTTCGCCGAAGGTCCCTATACCCATGCGGTTTGTTGTGATACGTTACGAGTGATACATGCGCCACGACCGAGAGACTATTGACATATGCGAGCGAAGGTTTCGCACTGGCGCCATCCTGAAACGACACCGCTACTGCTGTCGAAGTGTACTTTGGTAGCGCAGGACTTCGACGCAGCATCATGCTTCCGAAGAGGAAGCCATCGTGAGAAGATGAATGAGACGGGCGACGGTGATAGTGAAATTTCCATGGCTCTCGCATGCCGCCAGTC
This sequence comes from Malaya genurostris, assembly GCF_030247185.1. NCBI lineage: Eukaryota > Metazoa > Arthropoda > Insecta > Diptera > Culicidae > Malaya > Malaya genurostris. Next base: position 11,900,472 of record NC_080571.1, on the reverse strand, counting down.
GAAGTCGGTTGACATGGTAAGACGATTAACGCCTTGGAACGTGACCTTGAAGGATGTTCAAAAAGTTGATTGGACCATTTGGGGGTCAATCCTGCTGTTACACACTCAGAGGTAAACGATAAAAGAAAGATGGAACCGGATCTGGCGTTAAAAGTGTTTGCGAGTTTTGGTTGGGCTGTTATCAAGGCTAGACCACGAATAGTACTACGAACAATAGGTACGTGATTATATCGAGTTTTACTTATTATTGCGAACATTAGGTGGGTTATTTCATGCATCCTTTTGCTATACTAAACATCTGTCAAAAACATTACATCATTATATGTATTGGCGTCATTCATTTGTTCAAGCGAATTCATGATAAACTATGACTCGAATGGATGTCATTTGTGTGACACCTTGTTTCTTAAAGGTGCTGCAAAGAGCACAGAGGTGGGGCGAAATATGTTGTTGAATCAACGTGTCGCGATTAGTTCAAACATCTTAAAATTGGTTACTGAAGCGGCATGGAAATAAGCTCATTTTTCGCAAAACGAATATTTTATCGTATTACCCAGAAAAACGGAACGCGCATGTTACCTACATTTCTATGACGAGGAGATCATGTACTACGAATTGTTTCCAAGTAGTCAAATCATCGAACCACATAGTATCGAAACGAACTAACTTATTGTAAGCTGCCATTGGAAAAATATCGGAAAAAATGAGAATATGATTCTGCATTTTTTATCACGACTCTGCTAGACTACGTCAAAACTTCTTGAATAATACTGAACGCGAAATTTTGACTCGCCCGTCTTTTATTCTATACTTTGCTCCATCATACTACTAAGGCTTGTTTGCGATTTAGAATAAAACAAATTTGCTGTTAGTTCAATCTAAGATGCATTTTTTATTAATTTAATTTAGTTTAATTACCTAAAAAAGACTGAAGAGTCTGAGAACGGTTCTCCTGATCTAGGTAGTGTTGGGACTGAAATTTTAGTGATTGCGTGTAACAGCAACGTCTGAAGTGAACCTCACTCGATCTCAAGTCTCAAGATGTTGCATAATTTTTAAAAAGTTTGTTTTGTCGTGAAAACGACTGACTTTACTATGGGGCGCCTTTTCAAAATGTACCCTCTGGGAGAGTGATAAGTTTTTGATCGTGAATATCTCTTGTTGTATCTAACGAATCAACATAATTTTTGCTACACGCCATCGGAAATATGATCACAATTTTATGATAAAATTATCAGTTGTGTGACATAATCTCAAATAATTCAAAATTAAACTTTTCTGAAATGTTTGGTATAAACGAGTATCAAAGAGGATAGCTCAGTGATCTGTGAAAGGATTTATATAATCTAACTACCAATAAAATCGAAATTTTTCAACTTAAATGTGTATAGCATTGAAGTATTTAAATAGTACACTTTTGAAAAACCTGTCTCATTTGATTCATGTCAACACCAGCCAATCAGAACGCGTTCTGAGGAAGAGAACAAAATATCTGCTGCTGTACAACAAATCGTTCGAGAAAAATGTTCCAAACAGTGCCTAATATCGTAGTCAGTACCACAATTTGGTCCTTCTGAAAGGCAGCAATGAATCCCGTACAGCATCCTGATAGTTTCCTTCAATGAAATGCAAATCCGAAATGAAATAATCGACATTAAAATTCTATATGCTGCTATTTTTATAGCCGCTAGGACCGCCCATTAGTGAAAAGGCTACAAATGAAATCACCTAAAAAGAAACCTCTTAAAAAAATTTGGATCAGTTTGGATTCTATCGCCACTGCGAGCAGATGTATTGGGTGTCGTTTGCTAAGCTAGTTTCGCTTCCGCCAAGAGCGATTACGTCACAACTGCTAGTCGTTTGCATTGGTGAAAAAACAACTAAAAGGGGACTACGGTGGAGAGCATCACACAAAATCAGCCGTTCTAATGACTCTTAAAGTTTTCTAAAGAACTATTAGAATTTCTTCTTCGCAAATCGAAGGTAAATATCCTCAATTTAGTGCAAATCTAGAACAATTTGATTAGATTTGTGCACTTTTCGCTGTGTGAAATTCATAGTAATCGAGATCAAGTAAAGCCTTCTTTGTTTTTGCGAAAAATGTGAAAATGTTTGCATAATTCATACAATTGATCAACTAATTGATATTCGGAGGTGATAAGGAACATAAGGGTCGTGAAATATTCAGAGTATGTGGTGGAGCGAAGAAACAAGGAAAAAATTCTTTCACGGTTCATGCATTGAGAGTCAGTCAGTTCTTGTAGCATCATCTACCAGATTGTCGATGTTGCATACAATGTAGAGAAATATCGAGCCGCTCTCTGCCAAATTATCGGTAATCCCCAACACTGTCCAAAACAATGGCACGGTAAATCATCAGCTTCATCATATTTAATTAGCAGTTTCAGAAATTTTGCAAAATGCATATTCCCATCTTCAGGTTAAAAGAATGTAGACATCGTGCAACTTATCAAATAACCTCGTTATGTTTTGGTTGCAGTTCGACAAGTTCCAAATAGTTGTGTTGATTGTGTCAAGCAAAATATATGCCGAAATGGCTTGAAGTCTCTGTTATACAAAACACCTGTTTTAATCTACCTGGTGATGTAATGATGCCTTTCTCATATTATTTATACTTTCATAAATATCATTAGAAAATTCTTCCAAAAAAAATTGAAACTTGATTAAAAACTAGAGTTTATTGGGGTATAAACTAACATATCCTTTTCAATTTAAAATAAAATATGTTAATTTAAGAAGAAATTTTCCATTTTTGTCAGCTTCGCTCTAAGTCACGGTTTGAAATTTTCAGCATACTTAACTCTCTAGTTCCGGAACCGCCAGTCGGAACTACAATTCCCTTCCATTTGAGTCTAAGTGAAAATCGGTTCCGTTTCGAAGTTTTTGATCGCTATTCTCGGTATTTCTGGAATCAGAAACTGGAAATCGGTATATCCGATGTCAGTGCGTTTGGAAGAAACTATCATGATCTATAAATTGAAGTAATTTTGAACCGATTTTAAAAGAATTTTTCTTTATTTTTACATCGTCGCTCTTAATGACGGCTAGCAATTTTAAACATACTTTAAACTATAGCTCCGGAACCGGAAGTCGGATCTGATTAAAATTCAACAGCTTTATATGCGACTATAATCCTTTTCATTTGAGCCCAAGATTCAGAAAATCGGTTCAACTATCTCTGAGAAAATCTAGTTAGTCGCGTTTTGAAGTTTTTGACCCCTATTTCCAGTACTGTCCCGGGTTGGCGGTTCAATGCATAGGACGCTGGTCTTACAAGCCAGTTGCCGTATGTTCGAGCCCCGAGCTGGAAGGATTCTTAGTGTCAGTAGGATCCATAGTACTAGCCATGCAATGATTCTGTACACTAAGAATCGGCTGCGAAGTCTGTTGAAACAGAAAGATCAAATTCCACAAAAGGAATGTAATGCCAAGACTTTGACTTTTCCAATACTACCGATGTTACCTGACGTTGGTTCGATTAGCAAGCAACTATCATGTCCTATAAACTGAAATAGGTTTGAGCCGATTTTAGAAGAATTTTTCCCTCTTTTGCATCGTCGCGGTATGTGACGATTCGCAATTTTAAACACACTTTACCCTATAATTCCGGAACCGGAAGGCGGATCCGGATTAAATTCAAATGCATTCAATGGGATCATAATCCCTTTTTATTTGATTCTATGTTTGAGAAAATTGGTTGATCGGTCGCGAAGTGAGTCAGTTCCATTTTGAAGGTTTTGGACACTATTTTCTGTACTTCCGGAACCGGGTTCCGGGAATCGGCATGTCCGGAGTAAGTTTGTGTGGTCTTTAACTGACAAGACCTGTTAACTACTTGTATGAAGGCAAACTTTTGAATTTGCAGTTTTTTTCTGTAATTTCGGAACCGGAATTTAGATCCATGAGGAGTGTATCTAAAATAAGCTATCCACATACATTTGTGTTGTACGTATGTTTTGTGATGGTTTTTTATGCTCAGATCACAGCACGCTGTGCGTTTGGCTGTCAGCTTTCGTTTGTTTACTTGTTTGTACGGTTGAAATTCTGCGTTTTCAAAATGTCGCGTATTGAAAAGGAAGTGAAAATTAAGGTTCTAGACACATGGCTAAGTGAGAAGGGTATTACTATGCGAAAATTGGCGAAACGGTTTGGAATTCATCATGCCAGTGTTAAAACCATCATTAATAAGTTTGGGGAACACTATTCTTTGGATGAGCTACCAGGAAGAGGCAGAAGCCCCGGGTCTTCCAATCCGAAACTGGACCAGAAAGTGGTGTCTCAAAGAACAAATCAATGTCAATACGTGATTTGACCAAAAAAGCAGGAACGAGTGATGGAATGATCCAGCGTATCAAGAGGTAAAATCACCTGAAGACCTACAAGAAGCAGAAAATCTCGAAACAAAGTGTAGAACAGACGTAGCGAGCAGCAACAAGGGCCCGGAAATTGTATTCTCGTCTTTTGCAGTGTCCGTATGCATGCGTTTTGATGGTTGATAAGCATTATGTCGTCCTTGAGGAGGATGTGAGCGATGCGGACAGGTCGATTAAAGTGGAGAAATTCGGTCGAAAGGTACTGGTATGGCAAGCAACATGTTCCTGTGGTTTGAAATCAACCATTTTTTACACTATCGGAACAATAAATGCAGAAATCTATCGACCTGAGTGTCTCCAGAAGAGATTGCTGCCTTTATATAAGAAGCATAGTATACCTCCACTGTTTTGGTCGGATTTAGCGTCGGCTCACTATGCCAAAACCACTCTGAATTGGCTTGCGGAAAAGGGTGTACATTTCGTTGAGAAAAATATCAATCCACCAAATTACCCTCAGCTTCGACCCATCGAACGTTACTGGGCAATCGTGAAAAGGGTCTTCAAGAAGACTGGTAAGGCGGCTGGAAACAAGCAGGAGTTCAAAAAATTTGGGCTCAAGCGTCCAAAAAATGCGATGCAACACTTGTCCGGAACTTGATGAAGAGTGTTCGATCAAAAGTTCTAAAATTCGTGAAGGAATAACGTAAATTTCATCCGACTTTCGTGAAGGAATAACGTAAATTTCATCCGAGTTTGTTGAAATCGGTTCAGCCATTTCTGAGAAAAGTGTATGCATATTTTTTGCAATTTTTCGCACATTTTTCAGTACAATAGTCTAAATTTGTGAAAATCTACGAACTGATTTGAATGGGGGCTACCACGTTTGGCATAAAGTCGTTCGGCATAATACCGTTTGGCATAACGCCGTTTTTCATACTAATTATTTGGCATAATGGTTATTTAGCATAATGGTCATTTGGCATAACAGTCATTTGGAATAACAGATGAACATGCTGCTTAATGGAAATTGTTTTTATTCACTGAAATTTTGTAAGGTCTAATGCGGCTACGTCTCATTGTTTTTAATGACCTGCTGTCCGACCTCGCTGCCACTCGTTCGGATCTAACTGAGGGATAGCTCCTAGCTTTGGGTAATCCGGGCAAACGCCCGCAACCAGACAGTGGTGATTTCTGCGTGGCGTCGCCGGCGTACTCGCGGCCTTCGGTCGTCTCGACCAGAATCATCTATGACGAACAAAAGATTGTGCTAGCACTAAGTGAGTTGCTTATATAAAATGACAGTGTGCTATTATGCCAAATGGCCTTTATGCCAAATAACCATTTTGCCAAACGGCGTTATGCCAAATAACCATTATACCAAATAACCTTATGCCAAACGGGCCGCCTCTTTGAATGATATATGAGACTCGGCCCTTCGGAGCTTGGTTCAAAAGTCGGATTTTACAGTGATTGCATAGCCTAAAAAATGTATATGTAAAAACGATACCTTTCATTTGAATATAAGTTAGTGGAAATCCGTTTAGCTATCTCCCCGAAAATTTGGTGCTTATTTGTGTTTTACATATAGATGTGATTCAGCGATCTTGACGATCTGAGTCGAATGGTGTTGACACTTGTTCCTGCGGACCTCGGGTCTAAAATAGGGTTTATGTAGAAAAATGTCGCCGTTTTTCAAGAAACATAATAGTTAGGGGAATGGAGGGCAAAGCGGGGTATGCTTGATGTCTTTTCTGGATTATGATGCCGGCTACCGAAAATAATGGAAATTCGTTTTGAAACACTTTGAACTTTACCATGCGTTTTCGTCAGTTATCTTGCACAAGTGTTATTTTTATGACACGAGTCTCTTGTTTCGGAGCCTCGTTATAATTCTGCGAACGTGAATAACTCACTCTATCCATATTGAAAAAAGAAGCTTCGTAGTATTTTATAGTGCTCTCTTTTGCGCTTCTATAATATATGTTTTTCGTTTTCGGGAATTATGGTGTCTCCTACGTTTCGGGAAGAAAAATGTTTTAAAAGAATTTAATTTATTTTACATTCTCTGTGATTGTTTTTTTTTCAACAGAATGGTACGAAAAACTTATTTTTCCAGACGATGTAATCTTTTTTTTTGTAAAAATTAATTAAATAATTTTCTACTGATCAATTTTCAACGGATAAATATTTTTGGTTTTATCAATATTCATGAAAATTTGTTAATTTAAACGATACGGAAATTTAATAAACATGGAGTAAAGCGGGGCAAACAATTTGAACAATTACTTAACGTAACGAATGTATAAGATGAAAATAGTTTTTCGTCGGGTTATAAATCACTATAAATAGTGACAAATTTTTATATGAAATAAACATCTTTTTTCAAAAGTGAAAACATGCATTATACCAAAATGTGCCTTCTTCTGCTTTCCCTGAAAGAGCGTATACTGGAGACAATTTCACCAAAATTTCAACCATTTAAATCCTATAGGGACGGAGCTAGAGTGGTTTTATTGATTTTTAAAGCAACCATCCCTCCGAAAAATTTGAAAAAAATCAGGCATGTTTCAGATATTCTCGGGAATATGGTAGTAGAAATTTTGAGAAAATTGTCTCCAGTTCAAGATCTTTCAAATATGGTATAATGGTATGAGTTCTCTTTGGGAGCAGATTTCACATGCTTACCCGTCAATATTGCCGTTCCAAGTATAATTGTCCCATATATGTAGGTAAGACCACCGGACATGGGACAATTATGCGTAGATCGGCAGTAGCATTTCTGTAATTGATTGCATCAATTGATTAAATCAATTAAATAATGTCTTAAATCTTCTTATGTGAATGATTTTTGCATAATTTCACTGACAATTTTTAGGATTTAGATTTAAGATTCAAGATACAGTTTAAGATGACGTAGCAAGCCAATGCTAGTTTCAATTACTCATTTGTATTGGCATACAATTAATAATACAGGCGTGTCTTTGACATATGCAAATGACCATGCACGTTCCGAAAATTTTGGACATGCTTCCGCTTCAAGACTTGCTTCTATTCTTTTCGTGATACCTTGAAGTAACTTTCTTCTTCCGTTGGCAGCAGCTACGCGCTACCACCAGGTAAATAAGCCTAAACTATCAAAGCTCCTTAAACGTGTGCCCGCAACTCACTTGGTATGCGGCTTCGGTGCGACCTGGTTGGGCTAAAAATAGTGAACCACCGGTGTCTATCTACAGTATCGAGCTAACGTTCTGCTTCCAGTCTCAGATGGTATGAACCCATATGGGGACTGTTCGAACGGCGTGGTACGTGAGTGACAAACGGTGCAGGTGGCAACGGTTATGCTGCTCAATGCATTGCATCGCATCGTCCGGTTGTGGGTTCACGTGAGTAAGCCTATGCTCATGAATGGTGGCATGGAACAGCAGACGCATTAATCTTCTTATGAATGAACGATTTGCATTAGAATCGGTCGGTGTTGTCATGTTGAAAGTTCTATATTTTGGGCGCGAAAAGCATAATTATTAGCTGCGCAATAACAATAGAAATAATTCGGAGCCAGATTGCTATCGTCAATTTGCATAAAGTGTGGGATTGACATTCAAAGAATTGTCTGTCAATCAGCATATCATATTTCTTATTTAAACCTACATTTCGACATAACTACCATTAATGACTTGAGCGGTTCAAACTCGACGGAGGAAACAATAGACATTTGATTGTTTTGCCAACGCAGCTCACTTAAATTCTCCAGCCCTTGTCCAGCTGCGATAGCACATGGTCCGAGGCTCGTAAACCATATCTCATTCACAACGAAACCGATCAATCTGTAAACCCATGCTCGAAAAATGGATATATGCATATCAGATTACCCCCTAGTAACATATTTAGCATAACACGCTTTACGGTAGTTTCCAAATCGATCCCTAACCCCGCATTTCCTCGCACCCGAATTATGCTGGCCCATTGATCCGGGGAACTCTCTTTAACATTTAGCTCTTTATGTGAAATAATAACAATTCCCTTGAAGAAAAATATTACTCTCGATGGGCCCTACCGCACACGAACCCTGCACCGGACACCGGCCCTTTTGTCTTGTTGGCAACTTTATCCGCTCGTATGGTAAATTGATACAATAATGCTTTTGGATTATGCCTAACGTATCGCACGCTCTCCACTCGTTGATACTCGTTTTCTACTGCCATCATGTGCAATGTGCACTTACTTGTTGTTCATTGGCGTTACGGGTGATTGAATTGGCTGAGGAGGAATAGTTTTGGAACAAGTTTGAGGATTTTGTTAGTTACGTTTGGGTACAAAATTTAATAATCGTTACTCATCCATTCTCTTCCACGGCACAAGAAGTTCGAACAGGTAAAAATTTCCTTATGTTACACAAGATTCATTTAAAGTAACACTCCATAGTTAGTCTGCTACAACATAGTGCAGTGTTTATTAATTGAATGAGATTACTGTAAATTCAGTTCAAGAGAGGAAACACTGTCACGGGTTTGAAGGTTTCAGTTACCATCCGATCAAGACATGAAGTTTTCTGTTGTTGTGCAACTTAGATGAATCCGTTGGCAATCTAAATTCTGAGAAAAGCATTTTTTTATTTCGATTATAGAGGTTTTAGTCTTAATGTCATTCATCTAAGGGTAGGGTGTCGAACTCAGGTAGATTGCGTGAAAGGTCCATCACGTTATGCTCATCTCCATTTCATTTAATTTTTATGTTTTGCACTAAAGTTTTTTAAGGCGAATATCCGAAGGTATGTTTTCTTAGGCGAATTTCCAAAGTTGATCGATATTGTTTTTGATAATTTGAATGTCTTTGAAATGTGTTCTAGGACTTCATTTATTGTTTACCATCCTATCTATCTTTAATTAAGAATTCCTCGTTATTAGTTCTACAATTTCTTTTTCCAATTTACCGTAAAGTTTATGCCTAGCCATTCTCAATTGGCCAATTTCTTTTTACTTCAATTTGAAAACCTCACCTTCATAAATTCAAATTCCCATCTTTAACATTATATAACATTATAGTCTTTTTTTACGCGAGAGATGCGTAACACATAAAAAATCGCATAAAAGGCTTAACATCGAAAATTCGCATGAAAAAGCGCATAACTAAAAAAAAACGCATAACTACGAAAATTCGTAAAACTGTGATAATTCGCATAAAAAAAAACGTAAAACTAAAGCAAATTTTCTTTGCTACCATACGTCTTAAAAATTCATGAAACATCAAAATCTGGAGCTACCTCAATTTTTTTTAATATTGACTTTGAAAAATTTTGAGATTTCCTAATCGATTTTCTTTCAGGCTAAAAAAATGTCTTAGAAATACATGAAACTTCGAGAAAAAACTTTTTTCTTTTACATGTATCAAAAAAATTCTTCTTGAACTTGATGGGAATTCCAAAATAAGAAAATATGCGAAATCTCCTTGAAACTTTTCATTTCTTTCAAGAAATTTTGTTACCGGAATTCAGTTACTGGTGTTATCCCATAAAAAAAATTTTGAAAAAATCGAGTGTAGGAAAATTTTTGCGATTTTTGAAATCGATTTTTTATGCCGAATGTTTGAAAAATGCATGAAACGTAGAGATCTGTAGTTATCACAAAAAAAGTCCAAAATTTTCCTTTTACAGTCGATCTAAAACATTTTTTTGAGATAACATCGCATCTCGGTGTTTCGTGCATTTCTAAGACAACACATGAAAAAATCGCAAAGCTTTGAAAATTCGCAACAAAAGGGATAATTTGAAAAATTCGCATAAAAATCTAAATTTACTAACTCTTTTGTTTTTTTTTGCAACTACTCCTTTCTTAAATTTACATATTTTTCTTACTTCACTTAGCAATTCTTTATTTCTTAAATTTATAATTTCTACTTTATTTAATTTTTAGCTTCTTTAAAAGACAATTTATTCATTGAATTAAAAATAAAATCGTTTTTTCATAAAAGAGGGATATACTCTTTCTTAAGTCAACAATTTTTCTTTTTCTTAATTTACAATTTCTTCTTTCCTAAGCTCACAAATAGTTCAATTCTCATATTTTATTTTCTATTTCAATTTTTCGTTCATTACAATTCCTTTCTTTTCAGTTTCTTCGTACTTCGAATCACAATTTCCTTTTTTTCAGTTTAAAGCTCAACGCTTACGTCGCATATTCGACAACATTCCGGAAACCAAAAGTATCAGTAATAATACATTTGATCTTGATCATTGGTTACTTTCTGAAGAAAAGTGCAGAATACGTTTCTTTGGTTACGTCACTTAAAGACTGTCCCAGAAAGTATGGACGCACTTTGATTTCGCTGTGAATAATTCACAAGTGTTAGATATTCAAATTTTATTCGATATACTGATAATATTAGACTACAACAACAGAATATTATTCTCAACATTTGATACTCAGCCTTTGTAGACTAGCTGGCGCACCTTCTTGCGAACGTTCCTCATTAAATTCCGTACAGACTTCTTGGCGACAAGTTTTGACACTTTTTCCAATCTTTTTCGAACTGTTGAATGGTTTCGGCTGCCGAGACATGTTTCCTAAGATGTGCCTTCAATGCACAAAACTCCTCAATTAGTCGAAGTTGTGGGCAATTTGGTGTGGATTCATGTCTTTTGGGACGAAAGTGACATTTTTGGTAGTTGATTTCGAGTAGTGGCAAGAAGCAAGGTCTGGCCAGAAGACAACAGGATCCTTGTGGCTTCGAATCATGGGTAGAAGTCGTTTTTGTAAACATTTCTTGATGTATATTTCGCTGTTCATTGAAGCAGTGGTGATGAAGGGTTTCGAAATCTTACCGCAGCTACGAATTGCTTGCCAGACCATAGCTTTCTTACCAAATTTTTCGACTTCAATCGATGTCTCGGACAGGTTTAACACTTGCACTTCTCGCACCGTATAATATTGTGGTCCCGGCAAGGATTTGTAATTGAGTTTCACATAGGTTTCGTCGTCCATGATTATGCAGTTCAAATTTCCAGCAAGAATCGTATTGTACAGCTTTCGAACCCTTCATGTTTCGGACTACGTTTTGTTTCTGCTTCTTATAGGTTCGAAGATTCAAACGTTCTTTAGCACGAAGAACATTTGACATCTAAGTGCCCACTTTTTTGGCCACATCCCGAACTAAAACCTCCTTCTTTTGCTCGAACGCCTTCAGTATACGTTTATCCAACTGAGGGTTAGCAGGACCTTTTTTCAATCCGTTTTCGGTTTATCCTCAAAGGCGTTATCCTCACCGAACTTCCTGATTGCATTTCGCACGGCTTTTTCACTTACTCCTTCCATTTTTGCTATCTTTTTCAGTGATAGTCCTCGTTCTGTGCACCATTTGTACACAATTTTTCGACGTTGTTCTGCCGAAAGTCCACGCATTTCGAAACAAACTAGTGAAAACGAATAAACAACTGAACAAGTGGTTAGAGAAGAGTGTAAACAACAGGACATAGCCATAAAAATTGACAGATACTGAACCATTGCGAAATGGCAGCGGTTTTTGGTTGCGTCCATACTTTCTGGGACAGTCTTTATGCCTTTATATTTCAAACATTCAAACAAGCTCAAGCTTGTAGAAATCGGTTCAGCCATCTCCGAGAAAATTGTGCGGAGAGACAAAATATGTTTTGCCGGTTACGTCACTTGTATCAATGTATCTCCGAATCCAAAAGTGAAAGCTACTTGATCTACGAACTTGATTCACTACCCAAAAGTAGCTTTCAAACGAGCTTGTTTAATCGACTAAGCCATCTCTGAGAAAATTGTGCTGAGGGAATAATTATGAAAAAGGTGCACAAATACAGATACATGCACAGGCATTTTTCGATCTCGTTGAGCTGAGCCGAATGGTATATCATACTTGGGTTTTTCGGGAGCTCCGAGTAAAGTCGGTTCTCCAGCAACTATCACGTTTCTATAGAAAAAGTTTTGTATAACCTTCGGCGCTCGTTAAGAACTTTTCAGTCTTAATAAATAAATGAATGAAAACGAGAAGAAATGATTTTGTACCAACAATGTAAATCACTTAAGCTGAAACTCAGAGACGACTAGAGGGCGAACACAATACGGTATGACGTATGACGAAACATACGCCAAAGCTGACCGCCAACAAGTAACAGGACGAGTTCTACATCAGAATAGAAAAATTAAATATGAATAAATTTTTAAAAAAGAAAAAAATATGAATAATAAGATTTGCGCCCCGTATTTCGATCGAATGCGAAATTTGGCATTCTGTATCTCAATCGAGCTTGAGTATTCCAAGCTCGATTGAGATACAGAATGCAAGGAATCCGCGTGTTAATATCCTATTCTGCGGAGATTGAAACAAAATTTTCGTCATCGCAGACATCATAAATGATGAAATTCACTAGTTAATACTTAAAAAAAAAATACTTTTGTCGTTCTTTTTACGTTTCGTCTTCTAGTCATCAGTGCATTATCAGTTTATGGTGAACGGGTAACGCCACATAACAGTTCAACAAAAACCGCAAAGCTGACGTAAAGCTAATTCTATTCAAATATACACTTTTTATCATCTCACATTACAGTCTAAATGTAAATTTGGATTTCATCGAATTAATAGATAAGATTTTATAGTACATTAACTGTGTCACAATAATTTCATGTTCACTCTTTAAAGGTTTGAAAAATTCTAAGTCTAAATCTATTTTGATTATACTGAAACTTAGTTCATAAATTGTGAACTGAAATGACGAATCGGTACCAACATGTCGAAAAGATATAGTAGGGTCTATCTATCGAATGCTACAATTATTTCTTCGGTGCATGACTTGAAATCCCCAAGTAGAAATCCTAAAATGCATCTTTCTCGACCCCGCGGATTACGCCTCTGGACATTTCTTCAATGTTCAGCCCAACAAGGGAAGGCATTCAAGCCGTTTGTCTTTCCGTCCGGTTTCGAACAACATCGGAGAAGCGTGAAAGAAGTTGTTGCAGTCTGTTTTCCTTACCCTACGGTGGTCCTTTCCAAAAACAACATTCCCTCTGGTGAAGTACTCCCTTTTAAGAAACATTGAGAGGCCAAATTCGGTTCGGTCCGAGAACATTTCAACGAACTTCCACCGGATCACGGCGTACTGGATCAACACTAACACCTAGCTAACTTCCAACTGACACCACCCAGCAGCACGGAGCATAATTATGATTCATATTATCGATATTTTTATGTACAGTTTCAATCACCTCCGAGCAAATCGGGTAATAAGCGGTTGAAAATACGACGACGGCGATGACGACAGGCGAACAAATTGTACCGTGAGAATTTACGATTTGCCACAAAACCCCGAGCAAGCAAGTGAAGCTGGTCGATCGTGTGCTCTATGTTAGGATACGACTCGCATAATCAAGTGGGACTGCCTTCAACAGCCGAGCCGAGGGGCGACACACTAGAAATATTTCATTCGGGGCTTTGTTATTGCTCTGTTTGGGTGACCAATAAGCTCGTTATACATTGAACTGTCTTTTATAGCATTGGAATATTATTTAGCTTAAGTGTTAGGTAGTAACTCGCCTTCGAGAAAATTTATTGCTGCTTGATTTCGGAAGTTTGGAACCCCCTCGGATCAGTGGAATCAAAAACATTGGAGAGCGAGCGTAATGAAGCGAAAAAAGATTATGCGCTTCTTAAAAGTCATAAATAATGCTAAAATAATACCGTCTAAAGCAGAAAACAGCAAAGGGAAGAAACCATGAGCGAACAAGTAGAATGAAACATGAAAATGCACAACCAAAGCCCGGGGATCGTGACGATCGTTCTTTGCTACTTCAGTTGAAGCAACGATGCTCAAAATGCCGATGTGTCTTATGATTCATTGTGGAACTTTCTGTGTTGATAAACTCGTGTGGTGAAATAGCTATCCTGTACCTGTTTCGAGTTTTAGACGTAACTTTTGTAATGCTTTTAAATGAAACTGTAGTCGACTTAACAATTAGGAAAAAATTCAACTATCAATTGTGAAATTAATAACAGTGTAAATTATTTCTCTGCCATATTCACTCGCCGGTTGGTTGTTTCCGTTTGCTTGGAATCCGTAATTAGAACACGTTTCTGAACGAAACGATTGGCGGCAAAGTTGAACGATTCGGTTGAAACTGATTTAGATTCAATGACCTTTGAAAATTTCTTCTTTTCACATTTTCGATGCCCAATCTCTGCCAGCCAGAATTTCAAGTTCACGTTCTCGAACTTCAGACCGGTGGGATTTATGCGTGTGTGTTTTTGCCAGTGTTGCCTCGCCTACTCAGTCCGGCCTTTGGCTATTTGATCATTCCTTGGCGACTCATTGAAGCCAAGCTTTGCGTGATTCATTCGGCGGAGGCAGAGGAAGTTTCAGCGGTGTTTATTTTGACAAAGCATCATTTTTAATCTCATCAAACGAAAACTTCTGACTTGGCGAATGGTCTGATCGACAACTCCGCCAACCGCGCGGTAAGCTTGGTGAGTGGGCGGAACAGGTACAGGTTCTCCAAAAGGGTGAAACAATGTGCGGTATAACGCGAATGATCGCTATACGGATTTTCGTGGGACTGATGCAAATCTGACAGGAAACCTGCTAGCTCTGGATTTTTTTTAATTTTTGGTAACCAACCGAATGGAGATCGACCGGTTACTTGCAGTGGTTCTAGACGTGTGGACGTAACAGGCTTACCGATCACGATCGCGGATTATATTTTCTTTCGGTTTTTCTCTGGAGACAAATTTCAGCCAGTTTGTTTCTGGTATTCCCAAAATTAGATATCATTCGGGTTGGAACCATTGACTTTGTTGTGTAGATATTTAAAAGAATCAACATTTCTTCTGATGTAGTCTATCGTCACAATTGTACAATCATAGCTGCCGTGATTGCTTTTCTGCCGATGAGATCATGTGGTCATCCAAAATATTTCAATTTCACTAAAGTAGTTGAGTTCATGAAAATCATGTTCGATTCAAAATTTTGTTAGAACGCGTGTTTTATAATAAGAAATAAGTTTAATTATTGACAATATTGCTATTTCTATTTGTATTGCAAAATATATCTTCTGTATTTGAACATTCAATACAATATTTTTTGTTGTTAAATGTTTTATAAACTGGTCGTTAGCTTTATCTAATTAGGTTTGTCTTCTAGTATATTACTACTTGATTTTAAATAATTATTTTATTCTTAAAAAAAGCCATTTCGTTAAATACTATTTCATTGAAATTGAAATGTTTCAATAATACGACGTTTATAACAGCAAGAGTTGTGCGGTTTGTAGTGATCAGGATGAATTTAAATCGAGTGTAAAAAAAAGTTCTACATTTAAATTGAAAATCCTGAGCTGCGAGAAAATGCTGCAAATCCGTAATTCAACCTTTCCAAATTTACCACAAATAGTTCAAGGCAATGTTGCAGATATTCTTCGTGTAACTAATTCATTCACCCATCCTCCGTGTGAATATCCTGTCTATACTCATGCCCGTCTCGAACAACGTTGAACTATTCACTGCACGAAAGAGAGAAGGATGAAAATGAATAAGCAATAACAGTAGAGAACCCTAATCTACTAATACATTCTTCGCTGCTGGTATACATCGTGCATGCTCGTTTTATACATTCGTTTATCATTCGTTCATTTACTTCACTCTTCGAATTAGTTCGAATAGCGTTACTGCGATGATCGTTGGTTTCCATTCTTCGTGAAGTATTCTTCATCTAATAAATTCATCATATCTCGTGAGGTAGCAACAATGGGGGAGTGCTGGGAAATAGTTAATCCTACACACACACACACACAAGACTATGGTACTAATACAGAGGAAAACGTCTCAATTTGCTTGTTTCAAATGCAGTACGAACGATCATCGCGAATTAGGTTTTGACGATGATCGCTGCATGAATATTCGTTCCACATTCGCGTGTCGTTCAAAGGTATGTTCAATGAAAATAACAACTGTAAGGAATAGATCTTCATGTGAGCAACGAATCAGCGTCGGCTTCGTTCGCACCCGAATATACGGACAAGTCCGAATATCAGAGCGATTATCGAACAAAGGGAAGCGAACGATGATCATTGGCGTTCGTTGCATTTTTGTTATTCAAGCAACATTGGTTCAAGGCGGTTAGATTTTGGATTTCAAGTTTGCAGTTGGATGGAAGCCTGTTGTAGCGTACAAGAACACATTTTCACCCGAAATGCCAACTTTTTAGCATGTGATGTTGCTAAAATGATCGGCTTTCTGAAAAGCTATGATCAGAAGATCAAGGCATACGCGAATCTTTAACAAATATGAAAAACAGAAGAAGCGGTGGATAAAAATCTCCAGATTTATTTTCAAAAGGACATAATTCTAAGCTCTTCATTCAATTTTGGTTTGTTATAATGTGGAAGCTAAAACAAGGAAATGTGACTGTCAATGACAGTGTCAAAGAAAATTCACAAGCATCAAATTTTATTGCGTACTTCTGAGTACACAAAAAGGCGAATCGGTAATGTCTGGGTCAAAACTGTATGACGTGAATACTAATACTTTTTTGCACTTCCGAATATAGATAATCTTTTCCTTAGTCGATAGATTGTATAAACCGTGAGAGCATTCACTTCTTAGTTTCCAGAATTGCCATGGAGCACATAGACTAATGTGCGATTCATTCACGTCAACATGTTTAAACACAGTTAAATAAAACGGAACGAAATGGAGTGAAATGAATATAAACTTACAAAACGGATTCAAGAGAACTGACAAAACGTTTAGCAAACAAAGAAAATAATGGCACGCCTGCCGAACTGATCTAGATTCGAATATAATCAACACTAATGCTAGCTGAATAATAACACCCTTCCCGTTCAGATGCACATAACAAAATCATAACACAAATATATCAACAGTTGATATGTATAACAATTTGTGTTATTTTGAGATATCTAACAAATGAAAACAGTTGAAAGTTAAATCTTATGACAACAATATAATAACAAAATCAGTTATGATGTTTTATTTTCATTTGCAAGACTCATGATAGTGTTCATTAATTGAAAAATTAAGTTTTTCCGTTGCTTTATATCGAAATATAATGATAAAAATTTCAAAAAATCAAAAGAAAAATTTAGATCACTAAATAAATTATTCATTTCATAAAAAAATCATTCAACAATTTTGAATTGAAACGATTCTAAAAGCTAGCTGTGATATAGTATTTCTGTGTTAAATTTGCTACCTAAATTATTACAACTGTTGTTATAAATTTCTGCTTTCGGAACTCTGTAGTTATATCAAATTCAATAATAATTATGATACAAACGTTTCAAAATCTGTTATGATTTTGTTCCCGTTAGAGTCTGTTTTGTTATGATTTTTGTTATTTTATCAGCTTACCAACCAAAAATATTTCAAAATTTGTTACAAAATATTTCTGAAATAAATAACTTCAGTTGTTATACTTCTGTTATTACCATCTGATCGGGTTCTGTTTCATTTTCCGTTTATCGGTAATAAGGCGGAACCAACGAGACCGCTGCTGACTGAATTGTTACTGACACTAGCATTTCCATAAATAGAAATATTAAATATCATTGGAACATATTTAATAAGACACACAATCTGCTTGATTTTTATTTTATTGATTTTTCTGCTTAAATGAAATACAGAAATTTGTGCATATCACAAAGAGTCACAAAAGTGTTGTTTTTAATGGACTGAATTTTACAATGGCAAATAAATCCGTTTTTGCCTTTCTCTATAGAAAGGTCTCAGATTTGCTGAAAGAACGACTTTCGAACAGAGCCTCGGGACTCGAAGTGTTATATACCATTCGACTCAGCTCGATGAGATCGAAAAATTTCTGTATGTGTGTGCACTTTCCGAAGATTTTTTTTCCATTTATTTTTCTCAGAGTTGGTTGGGGCGATTTTTACAAGTTTAGGCTCGTTTGAAAGCTACTATTGAATTGTAGATCAAGCTTGAAGATCAAATGGCTGGCACTTCTGATTCCGGAAATATAATGGCATAAGTGACGAAGGCAACAAACTGCCTTGTTTTTTACTACTAAATTTTCTTAGTGTTAGCTGAGCCGATTTTAACAAGCCTAGGCTCATTTGAAAGCTACTATTGAATTTTGAATCAAGTTCGAAGATCAAATGGCTGACACTTCCAGTTAGGGAGATATAATGGTATAAACGACGTAACCAACAAAACGCGTTGTTTTCTTCCCGCTCAATTTTCTATGAGATGGCTGAACTGATTTTAACACGCTCAGGCACTACTATCGAATTATGGATCATATTCGAAAATCAAATGGCTGTCACTTCTCGTTCCGGAGATACAATGGTATAAGTGACGTAACCGACAAACGGCTTAGCCGATTTCTTCAAGTGTAGGCTCATTCGATAGCTACTATTGAATTTTGAATGAAGTTCTAAAATCAAATGGTTGCCACTTCCGGTTTTGAAGCTATAATAGCATAAGTGACGTAACCGACTAACCGCACATTTTTCATCGACTGAATTTGATCGGAGATGACACAACGAATTTCGATAAACTTATTTTAAAGCTAACAACGCCAATCAATTTCGGAAGGGTTATGGCGAACATTTCGAAAGATGTAATAGTATATGTGACGTAACTGACAAATCCCAGCGTTTTTCAAAGCAGAAAAATTTCTCGGAGATGAAAAAATCGATTTCGAAAGACTTATACTTGTCTGAAGCTACTATTAGGTAAGCCGGATATTAATAAACAAATAATAATAATAAGCTACTATTAGGTTATTTAACATGCTCACAGAACTAATGGCCGAGGATTGAAATTCTCAAATGTTTTAATGATACTATTTAAATGGCAAGAGAAAAGCGTTATCACACCACTAGGTGGATTGAGAAGGGCTTTTCATGTAAAAAAAAACGGTTATATGGAATCAGAAAACTATTTAATTTTGTGTTCCAGTAACCGAGTTTTAGGTAAACTCAGATTCCATAAAATCTACATCAATTTAAACTGAAGGGTGAGTTATAACTTCTCAATAGTAAGGTCTTTTTATTCATTTCGTGAGATGTAGGTTTCTTTTACAATTTCTTTAAACGTTGGTTCATTGTAGGAACCTCTCGCTGTTGAGTGATTTTACTTATTGTGTTTTTTATAACTTCGGAAAAAAATCAAAACTAGATAAAAAGTAATCGATTAATGGATACTATTCTTGTTCTGTGTACATTTGTTAGTACGGCGTTGTTTATCTGAATACTTCACACTAACGATTCAGCGTATTGTGGTTGTGAAAATTTTATGATTGTTTTGTAATTGTTCTTATTATTTTTCGTAGACGCTCAATTATCTTGATTCTAATACTAAAAATCACAGCAACTCTAAATATTGAGTAGGTAATCTAATTCTATCATGTTTCATGTTTGAATTTACATATTCGAAAACATAACTCAATAACTGCAATAAAATTTAGAGTTTTGTTTCGAAGAGAAAATTACAAACACAATCAAAAATGACTTCTGCGGCCACCAGTTCATCTTACATCGTGGTCAATTTGGTATCTATTTTTTTTATTTCACTTCACTGATAAAAATGTGTTCGATCGATTCATATGTAAATTGCACTTCAATTTAATGTGCTTTTTCATTTTAATACATAAGCAACGCGATTTGTTCTACGATTTCATGTGCAAATTCACTAAGATGCAAGATCAGATTATTGTTCATTTAGCATTGTTTTTCCTTTGGATGTTATGTGTTTTGCTATTAAATCGAACTACATGTGTCAAACACTTCATTTTCTAGTAGAAACGGGTACAGCACAAATTTATGTGTAAAACACTTGATTCGGCCAACTGTGTTTCAATTGAAATCTAGGTGGAAAACAATGTGACATTCATATGAAATTCATTGAGCATCTAGAGGTAACGATATATCTTACCGTTTTGATGTACATTTCAGATAAATGTAGCATAATTTCCACTGAATATCAGTAGGTCTTATACTCATTTTATGAGTTAAGTGTATGTTTTCATGAATTTCATGTGTTCTACAAATAGTGATAGTTAAAAACAGTGCGGACAACTATACCGATTAATCGATTTTTGTACTCGATACAGGAATACAAAGACAAGACCTGACAACTGGCTTCTTATTTTTCCTTCCGAATCATCCTTCTCGTCATTTTCGCCCTGTAGAATAAATACCAACGTATCGGCTACAGTGTAGCCATATTTACAGATTTATTTATAACTATGCTAAGAAAAAACTATTTATTAAATTTAAATTTTTAGACACGGTTTTTGATTTGAAATAAACATGAAAAATATGTTGGTGAATGCATTTTATTATTATATAATAATGCTCAAAAACAATTAATTGAGCTTTGATGACAAAACACGAATCATCTCATGTTGAACGCAAAATCGAATCCATTACCGGATCTTTTGGAAACCGGAAAAAGTCAAGTTTGGATAGAAATGCTTAGTGTGACCACAGTGTGGAACACAACAGTTCATTCTTCTCGTAAAACTAAACAGACTTTCGAGTTTACACTAATTTAACAAATCTTTTTTGGTTACACTTTAATTCACAAAAAAGAAAAACGGCTTGATGCTGATTTTAATTGCACAGTGCTGCCACTATAAACATTTATTACAAATGAGATTGGAAAAAAGTGAAACATCCTCTGAAAATTTTCATTTTCATTGGTGAGCTAAAATTATACATTTTAATTAACTTGTTTCCTGATTTTCTTTATACTTGGCATCATTGCTCGCATACCCTGCAAAAGGTTTTTCTTTTCACAATGTGCGGGTAGTAACATCGAAATCAGCCAATCAGAAACTGGTCCATTTTGGAACAAAAGCAGCCCCCCAGTTGTCAGGTCTTGTCTTAGCAGGAATACAGATATGCTCTCTTAAAATACCGATAATTAAGTTTTCATACAGATAAATACCGTTTTTCAGTTTGAAGGTTAGATTACATAGGGTTAAACCAAGTAGAGCGACCTTTTTCGCCATGCACAACCAGTTCTCACTAAACAGATTTTTCGAGGAAAATACAGATTGATTTTTAGTTCAAATACAGATTAAACAAAAAAAAACTTGGCAGCTCTGACCGAGAATGTAGTTCGGTCAGTTTTTACTCAAAATTAAGGTATTTTCATGAGTATAAATAGAACAAATGAGTTTCATGTGGATTAAGAAAATTACTGTTATTTGTCAGATATTTTATTTAATGCCAAATTACATTGATCAGATATTGAATAGAATATTTGATTCACCACTAAATTTTTATGTAACTAAGAACAAATTCAGCAACTGGAAGTGGAAGATACATAATAGGACTGAAACTGAAAAAAAGCATATCCCCACCAAGCCGTTTTAGTTTTATTTATTCGCACAGTTCTACTGTCAAATTTATTTAAAACTGGTATACCCCGCCGTTCTTTTTTTTATATGTTTGAACACGAGTAAAACGTTACTGATGCTGCCATATATTTTTATTAAAAAGCCCAGACTTAAATGTCAAACCTGACATATATTATGCAACTGACGTATATTACGCATCTTGAACACTCCTGAGCATGCTTAAGACTGTGAACCATTTCGCGGTTAATTTTAACTTTTGGTTAAAATCTGACACTCGAGTGGTTAATTTGATGTTGTCAAAAATAACCCTGCTCGAGAGCATGGTTATTTTTGACAGATCGGTAGTTATTTTCCAACACTGAAAAAAATCTCGCAATGAAAATTCTAATACTAATTCTTTAGTTGAAATTATTTCCAGTGGAAAATAAACCCAAATAACTTTCCGTCTGTCAAATTTTGAAATGGGCCACAGTTTTAAACAAATTTAACTACTCGACACCAAATAACCACTCAAGTGTCAGATTTTAACCAAAAGTTAAAATTAACCGTGAAATGGTTCACAGCCTAAGTAAAGGCATTGGAAAAACATAATGGGTAGAAGACATTTTTTTGTCCCAAGAACGTATAGAACACTTACCTTCAATGGTTGATTCCACGCGTAGGTTTGTTGACACTCCGGACACTTCACAATAATACTGGGCGCCCGTTGGTTCTAATCAACTAGTAACAAAACTTTACTTGTTCGCCTGTCCTTTTCGACGAAGAAAGGCACGACAATCAACGGTCGATGAATTTATCACGAACACACTGTTTGAATCGGTTAAACAATATCATCGGAAGACGCCACTGCATTATATTGCATGTTTTGCAAAACCTCGTCCTCGGGAGGCTTCTCTCTTGTCTGGATTCGAACGTACTATCGGTCATATATTCCTTATGCGTTTTTGTGTGCCTTCCAAATATAGAACGATAACTCTTAATTAAACACAAGAGCAAACGAACATAAAAAAATCAAGAATGTCGACAAACAACAATTAAGCAAAACTAACAGACACTCGGAGGATTCTTCTTGCACGAACCGTTCGTTGTTGTAGTTGTTCTGTCACATCTTTACTCGAAAATACATTTGATCAAAACCGGGACACGGGGACGTCACTTAGTCCAGGTTACGTTTATAAACTAGTTTGTAAACACTGAGCGGCAATCATACGCGATCACTTTGTCGGCAGACAGACGTTTTCCCAGGTCGATTTCGCAAACGGTTAATCCAACGGTGATCAATCGCCATCAGGCGACAACATCGATATTGCGTTTACTGTTCTACTTCCGCTATTGCACTGTCGCTTTTTCGGCGACGTTCTGGCGGTTGAAGATCCTGAAAAGTGTAGAAAGTAAAAAAAATCGTTAACGTGTTTTACACAACTGATTTAAAATGTGTGAATTTCTACATATTCGCGACATTCGAATGGTTACCAAAGTTGTTCTTTTTGTAATCATTTGATTCGGTATTTCATATGAGGTTTCTTCGATGAATGATTACAAATCGCCAGATCACCGAAGTATAATCGAAAGCAGATCAAATATCGAATTGATGAGATGTGCGTGCGAGGGAATGTGTCTGGTCCCTGATTACCAAGTGACCCAAAAACGTCATCAATATGATTATCACGTAGTAAATGGTTGTAGATTTATGATCAACCCACGATTAGATACACTGCGGCTTCATCTACTCCAAAATGCGCCTGTTAATGGATTTGAAAGAATCAAGTGTAAATCTATAGAATTCCCGGGTTATTTGGTATCAAATTGAAACCACTTAGCGTTTTACAATCGGAGACACATCGCACTCCGTCAACTGAGACATTGGGATGCGAGTCATTTGCTGGTTTTTTATGATCAATCGCCATAATTCCGATGAGTCGTATTGTGCATATTTAGAAGTTTACGACCACTAGCCCGGCGCTCTGTTTCGGTAATGTTCTTTTGTGGTATTAAAACAGTCGGAACTCGACAGAATAATGGGATTAGTTTGAGACGCACTATTGTTCGGTGAGTGGCCGCTGATGGCAGTACAATTCAATCAGCACAGCAGAAGGCGGTCCCATTTCAGATATGTCAATCGATAACGTTCCTTGGTTTCCTTGGTTGAAAACGATCGTTGACATGCTGAGGGGGAAATTTACTCCAAGTGAATATTGTACAAATTGTTTTCTCGCTCCGGATGTTTAGATATTCCTTCAATTAAGTTGCTGTTTTCATTTTTAATATAAAATCAGGTATTATGTGTACAATAAATACACAGATGGATAGTTTCTGCTTATGCTTCATAATTTTTAAAAGAAGTCCGCATTGTATAACCTTTCTAGAGGCAAAATTTAAATCATTTGAATATTTGAGTGGAATTCACAGCTCATTACTAAATGGTGCTCGCCAAACTGAACAGTTCAAGTTCCACTTGTCGATTTTTTTATTTTAAGAAAGAGCGAGTATATCGCATCCTACATTACGAATCTAGGGTACTCTCATGTATTGTATATACAAACTCCTAAAACGAACATTATTTTAAGTTTAAATACTTTTAAATTTAATCAATTTCTTAATACTTTTAAATCAAACTTTGTCTAGCTCCAATTCCTAACAAAATAGATTTAGCTGGTTAGTGAAAGCTTTAAAGGAATTGTTAGCAGGTTAGCAGGAAAATGATGTGCGAGTTTTTTAAAAGTTTAGAAATTTTTTTTCATAGATACGTTTATTTCATAGGTAATATACATAAGTTTTTCTTCGCCGTGACATCCATAATACATAGTACTTTAAACCTAATACATTTCGAATATCATATTAGTATGTTGGTATTCATTAGTTAATCTAAACATTGTTTTTGTCAAGCGATTTGCTATTATAAATTACTTTAAATAAAATACATTTATTTTGTACATGATCTTATAACTATTTAGGTTTGTTTGTATCAGTTCATCACTTTTATTCAATATCATATAGTTGGCTATTGGTTGAACTCATGGAAGAGAAAACAGTCTAACATAAAATCAAATTTAAATTGGAACTCCAATGGACTTAATGAAATGATAAAAAAGTTTCATGTAAGAAAGATCACGACAAGCAAGAATGTCGCGAACTGGGACATTGGATGGTCTACCTTGGGTACACAAAGAATTTATTATTTGAGATCTGACATCACGATACTCCACGCATCTAACATGTAGTAATTGGACATGAGTCTGGACATCACACGAATGAAATCCCTACTCACTTCCAGTCCCCTGAAGCATGCCTTTGTCGATATTTTAGGAATAATTGAGTGCATCCACCGACCCAGATCATCTTTATTCCAAGAAGCTTGCCAGCTGGCTATAGAATTCATTGAAAGCAATAAGTCTCTCATAAATTTCACCCTCAATAGCACCACATTTGGCTAAAATATCGGCTCTTAAAAGTTTTGAAATGCTGTACGGCATTGGATGAGATTAGATATAGCAAATGCTGTGAAATATTAGTCTCTAGTGCTTAAAATTTGAACAGCAATGAAATGGAGAGAAATGGAGCAAAAATAAAAAGATCCATTAAATCTCGATCCAATTGATAAATTCAAATCAAATCAAATAGATGAACATTCCAAGGTAATACCTATAAGTAACTTAGCAAAATGTGTTAACGGTTAATCATTTTCCTTAACTAGTACAAAAAAGGTGGAACAGGGTCATTTCGTCGAAAGGGTTATTTCGCCGAATGTCATTTCGCCGAATGTCGTTTCGCCGAACAACCGAATAAAAACTGATAATGTTCACTCCCGTTATGTTGAACGTTTTGCTCGTGTGCTATCCGACCTCGCTAACTGAAGTAAAGAAACCTAGCTTTGAATAGACCGGGCAAACGAGGCGGTTACAGGTTTGTATGCAAGAGGCCGCAGCATCCCACGGCAAGCTCAGCTGGCTTTTCGGTTATATCTTGGTTTCGGTTATGTGGCTGTGGCACATCAATTATCCAGGAAATATAAAGAAACAAATACATAATTTTGAAGAATAACCAGAATTTGCAGTGTTCTAATTTAACTAATAATTATGTGATGTAAACGAAATGACCCTTTCGGCGAAATGACACTTTCGGCGAAATGACACTTTCGGCGAAATGACCCATTCGGCATAACGACTTTCGGCGAAATGGCTTTCCGCGAAATGGCTCCCTAAAGAAATACACTGATGATGGTTGCAAATAGTACATCGAACTACAAATATCTGTGTTTGTTACTATTCGTGAAAAATTAGATTAAATTAGAACAAATTGATATTTGATTATGATAACAACATCAGATTGAAATCCTAATATGATATCGACTCATCAAATTTTCAAATAATATCACATTGTGTTATCATTTTGCTGTTTAAAGGCAAAAGTTTTGTGAAACTCAAAAAATGAAAATATTAAAATCAAGAACTTAGTGAATCCATTGAAATTGAGGAAATTTCAAATGGCAGCACAAAAATACAAAGTTAAGTTCCAATGGAAGAATTATTCCTTCAATCCTTTGTTGCCTTTTAAAAAATGCTTTGACATCCTGCCGAGATCCAGCAGTTGACCGCAACCATAACCGCGAAGAAACGATTTTTTCAACATTTTTTCAACTTTTACGCAAATAATGCTCTTTCTTTTTAACCACGAGAATATTGGTATCAAACCACACGTCTGTGAGGCATTAGATAAATTGGCGATCATCGGTACCACGTTTGTCTGAAGCAGGTCAATCTGAAAAGTGGCTTTGGCATTCCCATTTCGCTGATCGTCTGCCGTAGAAGCTTATTTCAGAATTTAATATGAGAAATATATTTGACGTCATCGATTTCCTTCTAGATACGTTAAGAATCCGATCCTGTAACAATTTTTGCGTTTAGTTTAAAAAAATGTTTCGATATTTGTAATCAAAAGACGTCGCGAAGTTCATTCCAAAGTTTTAGACCATTATTTTCAGTGCATCCAGAAATCGGGGACCTGGATGGCGAAAATAATCTACTCGCTAAACCCGTTCTGAAAATACCTATAACTTTATATCTAACAGCATGGAAAAATTCATTGTTTACGAAGTTCGAACATCGAACATTGATTGTCTCAGATTTCAGAACCTAGAATCGGGAATTAAATGGAATTTATTTTCATTTAAAGCGTTCTCGCATATAATTTGGCAGCCAGCCAAATTAGAGAATTTAAGTTCGAAAAGAAATCGCAGAGGTGGGGATGAAAGTTGAACTAGATGCAATTCCGCTCGAAGACAGTCTCTTGGATTGTTTTGTCACAAATTCTTATTTTTTCGCAATTTCCATTTTATCAGATAATTTAGATAGTTCCATATGAAGTGTGGCTTGCGCATGCCTATCCAAATATTTATTTTTTTCCTGAAACTGAATTAATATTAGGTAAAAATAAAGCATAAGTACTGAGATAAAAAAATTTATTGCCACTGAAAGCAGCGCATGCTAACTCCGGACTTAAAATA
The DNA here is from genome assembly GCF_030247185.1 of Malaya genurostris. Lineage (NCBI taxonomy): Eukaryota > Metazoa > Arthropoda > Insecta > Diptera > Culicidae > Malaya > Malaya genurostris. Next base: position 11,873,285 of record NC_080571.1, on the reverse strand, counting down.
TGAAAGCGAGCGTACTACGGAAGCGTGTTTGGTCATGTTGATGCGGAATCGGGTGTACTTTTGGCGTCAACTAACATATATTGATATGCACCCTCATTCTTGTTTATGTCCGTATCGACCATACGACGAACGGGTACTGCTAAGGCTTGAGGAAATCAGTCCAATTCTTGTGATTACCTATATGCGAAACGCTAGAATGTATGCCAGTTTAGTTTCTAAAATTAGAAATTCGCGTAAAAAAAAGCTGCGTAACTTCGAAAATCCGCGTAAAAAAAACCTTCAAACTAAAGAAAAAAAAATTTTTATTCCAAATATCTTAGAAATGCATGGAACGTCCTAATTTAGTGTAATATCAAAAAAAAAAAATTTTTTTTTGGATATCGACTTTGGGACATAGAAAAATTTTGAGACTTCCAAAATCGAAAATTTTGTTTTTTGATGCCGAAAAAAACTGCGTAACTTTGAAAATCCGCGTAACTTCGGAAATCCGCATAAAAAACCGCGTAAAAAGAGACCCCAGTGTATTCGAACATCATTCGTACGAACGAAGCGTCCCATTCTCGTTTACGGACGAATAGACGAAATGCCGCCGTTTCGATTCGTCAGTTTAATGTTGCGAATCAACTGTTCGAACACATTGAAAAAAGTTTAACCGATTTTCATCAAATTTATTTTCGAATCTGAAGGGAATTCGCAATCAAATCACAAATTTGTATTTTGTATAAAACATTTAGAAAGCATAGCATTCATCGTAGAAATCTGTTTTTTTTCTGGCGAATCTTCGAATATAAGCGCGGTTCCAAGTTTTCACGCATCAAATTTTACAACTATTGGGTACTTTATAGAAAATACGCCATGGGTTAACATGCTTTATTTTATATTAAATACACGATTTTACTACCGAAAACATGAAAAAAATGCAAGAAAAATGCAACATATTTTTCGCAGATAATTCTGATCGGACTGCTATTTTTAATGTTTTTTTACTTTGGACGAAGTTTAATTTGAAAATTTTATTTACCGACTTGAATAAAATTGGTCCTGAGTACGATATTCATTTATTATGCAGCATTTGTCACCTCTTTGATGCTTGGAATCATCATAAAAAAGCACCTGCGCTGCCGATCCTTCTTTTGCACAGGAATCGCGTTCGTACACATTCGAGTGAAAACAAGAATGGTTTGTTCGCATTCGTTCGAAAGCATGTGTTCGTCGAATAGTTGATACGAACGTAAGCAAGCATGATGATACAAAATCATTGAGAAAAACAAGTCAAATAACAAATGATATCAAACATTTTTAATTACAACTCAAGTCTGTGCCCCAGTTCGTGCTCGCATCTCATCCGACACATTCGACAATTGCTTACGGTCGAGACGATAGAAACAAAGACAATACAATGTAGTGAACAATAGAGTGTACGAAATGGGCAAATAAGATTTAACAAAGTCTGAAACTTGGCCTTGTAGACCAAATTCAATTTGTATTGATTTCAAGCGCTGCAAAGTTAGACCAGCAGCAACCGAAATTGAAATTTTGCTTAAGGAACGAACGCATCTAAACGTTAATGATGTAATTGAGATTCAATTCAACAAGGCGTCTAACTGTGTTTACATTATGTTCAAACATGAAAGAGATGCAATTGCATTTACTTCGGTTAATAACGGGATGCACAGTGTTGATCATGACAATGTTAAATATAAAATCCTTGTGTACATGGTGGACAAAGCCATAGAAGTACGCGTGCATGACATTCCCCCGCAGACCAGCGATCAGTTCGTTCGGGAAAATAAGTCGCAGTACGGATAAATCCTTTCCATTGAAAGAGAAGTATGGTGGAATTTGTTCCCCGGTATGCGGAATGGCGTGCGAGTGGTACGTATGCAACTACGTAAAGCAATTCCATCTTACATCATTTGTGGTCAAGACGGGATACATCCATGTAAAACGTTGATTACCTATGAAAATCAACTGGTTACATGTCAGTTTTGTAAACAACTTGCACATTACGGCAAACCTTGCACAGAAACTGCGAAAAGACATCTTCAAACGAAAATAAAGGACCATCGCACAACAACGGAAACTAGTGAGCGCAGTACTCCTGTTTCACCATCAAACCAGCCAGCAACTGCAATTAATGTACAACAAGGCGCGTCTACAGCAACTAACAACGAGCCCAAGACTGCGAATTACAAGGAAAATGAAGGAAAAACGGAAACCAACAACTATACCACCGATGCGGCAATGGATGATGAGACGAGCCACGAACAAAGTGCCCCTCAATCATCGCAAGATAAAAATGGAAGCTCCTCTCCCCCTAGGAAAAAGGTGACGAGATAAAATGGTAAAAAAAATATTTTTTTCTAATAAAAACATGGCTCAATCGGCCACGAAAAGCTTGTACGCGAATCGGCCCGAATAAAAAAAATTTATGAAAAAATAGTCTGTAAAGTTGGATGGGCGTTGTTTTTATGCATGTGTGATGTTCAAAAGTCTGATTGATTCGAACGTAAACGGGAATACGATTTTGATATACTTTCGATCGTATCGCATACGGCCGTAAACAAGAATGAAGGTGATACTTTGAATCCACTATTGTCAGTTAACCAGAGATCGGAATAAAAACCCCGAAATGAACTGAAATTGGTACGAGCGTTTCGATGCTACTTTGGGAAACCCAATGGATTGGAATAGTTATGGCACCGGTTTTCCGAGATTTTCATGGAATGTTTGGAACCGAATGTGTGAAACGGTCTCATATGAAGCGAAAAATAATTTGGTTTTAAAAAACAGTGTGAGAACACACGAGAGCATCGAACCTTGGCTAATTATGTTGGACTTCATTAAATTTCGCCAGACTTAATTCCGTCAAAATTTTGTTAACTTTCGTTAAGCAACGCAATCAATCCAGAGCTTCTCTATCATTTCAATACCTTTTTTTATAGAACTCCTTGGTCTGCAAACAGGTGATAGTCGCTGGGGAGCATATCCGGTGAATATGGTGGATTCTGCAACAGTGCGAAGCATGATTCATGCATCTGGTGACTTATGACATGGATTTTGCATTTTTTACACACCGTTTTAGCACGGGACAATGGTCCAATAGAGTGTACATTCCAGTTCGGGTGTCGCGCCAGGAATTATTCCTTCCAGCATTCGTGCTACATATCCAGTCCACTATATCAGTCTCATGATGTAACCTGGTATAGCTCGTGATTCTTGCATCTACGTTATTCTCTATTCAATCTCTTGCTCATGGTCATACAGGACAGGACAGCACTAAATATCAACGTGTCAGACAGCTACAAGATTTTAGTTGGATACGACGACTATAGAAAGTTATATTAAAGGTCGTCACACATCGTTGCTATCATCGAATTGCATTCCACTAATTGGAAAACTATCTGTAATAGTTTAATCTATTTGATGAAAACTTTGAATTAAGGCGGAGCTAGGTGATGGAATGATGATTTCGAATCTTGCAAACAATTTTACAATCTTCACTCTTCTACATCGATAAACATTGCATGCCACATAAAAGCAATTAGTTTTTTTTTCAAATATATTGTAAACGTATAAATGTCGGCATGTTGATAAATTGATTCCGTGTCATTTCAATTACTATATTTTTTGTTCGGCCGTTTTAACTTGCAGTGTCTTCTCGAATCCCAATTTGTTAATTGCAGCAGTTCGGCGTTCAGTCGCAATCAAGGGCATACGATCCAATCCCGGTTCTCCGTTTTCCCTGTCGCCCCCCCCCCCTCCCTAGTCAACGATAAACAGCAACACCTGTTGCTCCAGTTGGAACTGGATTATCAATTAGGCTTTATCAGTTTGCCGACGTCCCATTCATCAGAGGAAAGGCCGTCCGGTAAGGGCCGACAGGCTGACGAAGCACTCCCTCTTCCAGTTATAATAACAGTAGTAGCAGCTCTTATCCTTGGATGGTGTTTGCAATCCGGTCACTTTTCAGCCTCTCGTTAATTGCTCCTGTCAGGTTGAACACTTTTCCGTGCAATCACTTGGTTTTGACTGTCAAGACCAACCGAACTGGTTCCAAAACAATGCACTCCTGTGGCCATCCGACCCTCGGCCGTACGTTATCAAGTCGACAGAAAAATGTCATTTTTATTAACACTCCTAAAAAGTCGAACGCTATTTTCCTTATCGCAACATATCGCGCCGTACCGCCGCCGACGAAGCAAAAGAGCAAATTAGCAGTATTTTTTCGATATCTGCTGCGCTCGTCACTTTTTTCTTCACGAAATTGATATTATAATCCCTCCACAGTTTACGAGCTTCCCACCGCAAAACTCACCAACGGCATCGCGTACTTCGTCGGAGGATGGTCCAAGTGATTGGTTTGCTCCACCGGTTCGCAAGGTGGAAACACCGTTTGGTGTTGGTAAAGAGGTAAACGTTTTAACCTCCAGACCCTTTCAAACCGTACGCAGGAAAATTAGTGCCGATTACCACCTCGTTTGAGTGGCGTTCGAATGATTTGATATGCTCGAACGAGGCTTTTCTCTAGCTTTCCGATGCGGCGACGGAGTCTATCATTTCTGCAGGATTAATTATGTCGTGAATTTTTTTTTGAGGTCATGTTTTCGGCACACAACCTGCCACAACGATGACCATGGTGATGACTTGTGTGGTGTGCCGAATAGTTGACGACTTACGTCATGGAAGTAATAAAATAAGAATTTTGAACACGGTTGACCTTTAGGGATGTCCAGTATTATTTTCGAAAACTTTTTAAAAGTTAATATCAATTGAATCAGGAAATAAAATTCATTTATTTCCCTTGATATTTCTTCTGGTAAATAGCGTGACATTCCAATCGAAACTGGAATGTAGAAATGAATAGGTTCAAGAGTAGATTAAGGGGTTACGTTCAGGCTCGAGAAAAGAATCGCAATCTTTAAATTACTCTAGGCAGTGTGAAAATGATTTCACGTCAATGAAGTGGAAAGCATCGAATAGTACATGTTTTGTTATGTTTGTGGAAATTTTTTTTCCTTATATGTGGAATATTGTAGATTGTACTAAAAAACCAATGAATCGATTCAGTCCAAGTTTTCATGTGTTGTTCCTAATTGCTATAGTTAGTTCGTGAACGGAAGGTTTTCAGAAAAATATCAATTGTTTTTGAAAAACAGATTACCAAAAGTGTGTAAAATCCGTCTATGTCACATCACCACATAACAAAATTACCCGTAGTCCCACGTTTGACAGTAAACAGGATCTAATCCCAGCGAAAGCTGTGCTTAAGCGAAACTCGAACCTTTCCATCAGAGATGAGACAAAAAAGGTCTAAACGTCGTATTCTTTCGACCAAAAAGTGAAAAAAGCGACAGGATATAGACTATTCAAGGTGATAGCAATCCCAAACAGGTACGCTAAACCTGTTCAAATACGAGAACGGGAAAGCAAACGAAACAAATTTCAAACCAATCTTCTAGCAGCTTTCAACGTTGTAAGATAGACAATAATTTCAAGCCCAAATAGATATCCGAATTCTCGATAAAATGACAAAGTTGGCAGGCTATTAGTAGTAGTGATTTGGAGTGCTAAATCTTCATAGCTACACGTCAACGTCAACTTCATAACAACACATCAACGAGTTTCTGCAAGAACGACTACTTTCATTGATCGAAAGACACACGTGTTCGGTATGTTTTTGTGGCCTGATTTAGTATCTTGTCATTATGGTGCAGTTTCCCAGAAGTGGAATGCAGGACAAAACATCAATACTGTACCAATGAGCAACAATTCTAAGTGCGCCCTCGAGCTTTGTCTAACAGAAAGATATTGAGAGCCCTTGTAAAGCGAAGCCTTGTGAAATCAAAAGAATAGGTGAAAAATAAGGAAGATTTTTCTAAAAAGCGGAACAATTTCAAGTTACAGCATACGGATATAGCAAGTTCAAATAATTTGGTTTGAAATAAATAGAGGTAATGTTTGCTTTGGCTAAAATTTGGTCAAGCCGCAATTTGTGAAGAGCAATTTGTGTGATATTCGATTTGGAGTTCACGGTCACTTTTTCTGGTATTTCCAGAGCCGGGAACAAAGATTCCGTATGCCCGAAATTAATGCATCTGGTTATTAACTAGCCAGATCAGATATATTGAAGAATTATACGGCTAATTGAGAGTATTTAACTCTATTTTTCAGTCTCATGAATAGAAACTCGCTCTTGAAAATGATTTATTTATACTCATTACCCTGTGATTCTAGAACCGGAAGCCTTATTCGAATAAAACTCGGTTAGTTGTATGGGATTGTAAGACCTTCAATTTGAACCTATGTTCGTGAAAATCGTTTTAACGGTCTCTGAGAAAATCGAGTGCTCTTTTTCCATTTTTTATTTGCACATTTCACCCCGTTACACCCAAACCGGAAGTTCGATCCGGATAAAATTCAATAGCAAACTAAGGGACTTAGAGACCTTTCATTTGAATCTACACAGTTCGAAAAAATCTTGTGGTTTTACATCTTATAAGATGCAAATAAATGGAGCGTCGTATTTCACACAAATTTATATACAGGAACATGTAAAATTGTGTGATTTAAATATTACATAGCAACGGCGCGCGACTAGAACCGAAAAACATTACATCACAAAGCACGTGGATTTATCGACTGAGCCACAGAAGCACATATCTGCTTCATGAATAATTGATACATATAAACCCATACAGAGGCACTTGGTAGCCGAGTGCAGGACTTGGAGCCTGTAAAATTCTGTTCGAATGAAATATTGCATCATTTGACAAGTTAAGTAGTTATAAATTGTATCGTTTGTAGAATTATATCACCTGTAAAATTCATTTTTTTTCTGTGTAATGTCGTTTTTCATTGAAAACCACTGGTTGCGTGGATTGCGCTGGTTTTGCACTTTCGAGCAGAAGTGCAATTTTTTATGGTGTTTCGTTGTCATTTCTGCTCGAAAGTGCAAAAACCAGAGCAATCCACGCCATCAGTGTTTTTCAATGAAAAACGCCATAAGTTAATGAAAATCGGTTCAGTCATTCCCGAGAAAACCAAGTGCTCATTTTTGTTACATAAACACATACATACACACACAGACATTTTGCGTACTCGACGAACTGAGTCAAATGGTATATGAAACTCGACCCTACGGGCCGCGCTTTAAAAGTCGTATTTCACAGTAATTGCATAGCCTTTCTATACGAGAAAGGTAAAAACTATGCACTGAGAAAAAATGACTTTTTTAATACATGAAGTTAACAGATAAAATCAAACAAAATTGCTTCCCATATTTGAAAAAAAGAAATGTCACTTTGAGCATATTTATTGATTTATATCTTGTGTATCATAATTTAGTGTTTAAATTACTATTTTTCATTACAAACAGTGTTGGTGATTGCTGATAATTTGACAGAAGTTGCTCGATTTTTATCTATATTGTATACAACATTTTCAATCCGGTAGAAGATAGTACAAGAACTCGTGTCTCTCAATTCATGAACCGTGAGTGAAATTTTCTTCATTTCTTCTCTCCACTTCATACTCTAGGTATTTCACAGCCCTTTAAAAAACTTAACAGTCTGGTAATGAACGATGCTGTGTGGAAATTACCAAGAGAGAATCGCAAGTTGACAATTATCGCAAAAAATCGAATCGATGACTCGACTTGATGATTCTCGTACTAGGTTGCAATATTTCAAAACCCTTGTGTGGAGCATTCACATACATTTTCATAGACACAACTTATGCAAAGGTTTTATGCACAATAGTTAGAATAAGCGGCAATAGTTTTATTGCCATTATCAACTGCCCGAATAGAATCGGATCGTGAAATGAGAGTCCATCATTGTTGCTTCAGAGAGAATCCCCACAGCAGCGTGTTAACCTTTGATTCTTAGACAGGTCATCGAGAGAAATTCGCTCTCGCACTGGTGTCTATTCCATGTTAAATGAACCATGCCGGTTTTTTGTTGCTGCGATGATATCCGTCTCTCTTTGATGGCACTGATTGAATCGTGTGAAGAGTTGCTAGTGATAGTTCTTTGATACGATAGAAGCCATCCTTAATTACAAATTTAAATATCTATAAATTGTTTTAGCTTGAGCTCCTTCAGTTTTTAAATGGCACTATTCACAGTAATATCAAATTTTGAGTTGAAGCTCTAAACAAAATTCTTAAAAAAAGGTATAGAGACTGTTGTTTATTTTATCGTATTTTTCATCTCAAAAAATGTCGAAACTATTTTTGTACAAATTAAAGTTTCAGAGTTGCAATGATTTGAAGAAAGTACATGCAAAAATGCATCAGTCTTGAGTCATCCAAATCAGAGTATGTGAAGTCTGATGACTTGCAATCTATTTTTGAGATTTCTCTCATTAATAGATCTTCAGCAACACTACCAGCTAGATAACCGCGGAGACACGCTAAATCTTTCCGCTTTCCTTAGTAAAACTCAATGAGTTTACAAAAATAGAAGCATATCATTGTGCTCACAATTGAAGTTTTTAGTGTTCTACAAAAAATTTTGTCACCAGCTATTTTTGTCAGTAATTTAATGTACAAAGACAGCTGTCAACATTGCAAAGTTATATGAGTACTTTTTACTCTATTCTATTCATAGTAAAATCATATCATAAAATCAATCATAGTATTCTATTTGGCAAGTGTAGAGACAAACAAGCATCGTATGCGAGAAACGCTGCATGTATTGTTTGATAAGAAAGATTCGAAATTTTTCATCACGACCACGATCGGCCACCTGTTGTCGGTTCAGTAGAAAATCGTTTCAAACCAACGATCTGCCTCACACACCAAATAGTCCTAATTTGTCACCTTTCAATTACCGCTTGTTCTAACCGATTTTAGCACACTCGTACTGGAATATACTTAACTTTCGTCGAGAGAATCTAAAAACGATTCGATTTCTTCGAGGGGAATTTATAAAAATTCTCAAAGATAATTTATAGCTTCATAGCTAGATGATCAATATATTCGGGAAAAATGTAATCAGATTTTTACAATAAAACCTTATAAAACTTCCGAAGCTGACTTCCAGACCAAATAGTAAATTAAATGTTGTCCTTTTTTTTGAAAATTTCTTTCATTTCTATTATGAGAAAGGCATGACTTTGCAGTTCGTGCTCGCATCTCATCCGACACAGTCCAAAATTGCTTACAGTCGAGACGACAGAAACAAAGACAATAAAGTGTAGTGAGCAACAAAGTGTAAGAAATGGGCAAATACGATTTAACAAAGCCTGAAACTTGGCCCTTCAAGACCAAATTCAGTTTGTATTGATTTCAAGCGCTGCAAAGTTAGATCAGCAGCAAACGAAATTGAAATCTTACTTAAGGAACAAATGCATCTAGACACTAATAATGTAACTGAGTTTCAATTCAACAAGGCGTCTAACTATGTTTACATTATGTTGAAACGTGGAAGAGATGCAATTGTATTCGCTTCTGTTAACAACAAAGTGCACAGCGTTGAGTGTGACAACATTAAATACAAAATCCTTGTGTACATGGTGGACAATGCGGGCTTTTCCCTGCTCCCAAATAAATAAATAAAAAGTACGCGTACATGACCTTCCCCCGCAGGCCAGTGATCAGTTCGTTCGGGAAAATATGTCACAGTACGGTTAAATCCTTTCCATTGAAAGGGAAGTATGGTGGAATTTGTTCCTCGGTATCCGGAATAGCATGCGAGTGGTACGTATGCAACTTCGTAAGACAATTCCTTCTTACATTATTTGTGGTCAAGGTGGGACACATCCGTTTAAAACGCTGATTACCTATGAAAATCAGCTGGTTACATGTCAGTTTTGTGAACAACCTACACACTACGGTAAACCTTGCACTGAAACTGCGAAAAGAACATCTTCAACCAAAGACAAGGACAACTGTTCAGCAACGGGAATCAGTGAACCCAGTACTTCTGCTTCAAGAACGCTTCCAGCAATCAACTACAATCAATGTACAAGGCGCGTCTACAGCAACTAGCAACGAGCATAAGACTACGAACAACAGCGAAAAAAAAAATCAGAAATCATCCATAACAATACGTTTGACAACACCAATACCGACGATGTTACTATAGACGAAAAGTCGAGCCACGAATAAAGTGCTCCTCAATCCTCGTTGGATGAAAATGGAAACTTCTCTCCCCCGAGAAAAAGGGTGACTACGAGATCCAGTATTAAAAATAACATTTCTATTAAAAAATCGGCTTAATCGGTCACGTGAAGTTTGTAAGCAAATAGGCCTCAATAAAAAATTTTATAAAAAAAGTATCATTTTAACAAAAGAATCATTAGAATAAATGAATGAAATTAATTAAAATAAATGAATGAAACTATATATGGAAAATCATTCATGAATAGGAAAAAAAACATAAGACTAGTCTGACGATAAACAGTCGAGCAGGTAAATGACAAATGAGGCAAATTATTTTAAAAATATTGCAATAATAATTAAGTTATTCATTTCATTTTTAATCACAAGAAGGGGACAGAAATAACTCCGGAACCGGATGACCCATAGGACTATAGAAACTTTCATTTAAGCTCAAGTTTGTGAAGATCGGTTAAGACATTTTTGAGAAAAACGAATTAGTTCTGTTTTGAAGTTTTTGACCACTATTTCCGGTACTTTTAGAACCCGGAATTGGGAACCGGTATAGTTGGTATGTTGGTTCGTTTAGTAAGTAATTATTATCGATTAACTAATGAAAGCTGTTTTCAGTCAAATCTAGAAGAATTTTACCATTTTGGACATCGTCGCTCTAAATGACGGTGTGTGATTTTAAACACATTTTACCCTATAACTCCGGAACCGGAAGTCGGATCCGAATGAAATTCAATAGCATCATATGGGACTATAAGACCTTTCATTTGAGTTTGTGGAAATCGGTCAAGTCATCTCTTAGTAAAATTAGTGACATTATTTAGCACATGCATACATACACACATACATTGCTTAATTCGATGAACTATATCGAATTGTATAGGACATTTGGCTCTTATGGCCAATTTTTACTAGTCAATTTTTCATGTGATAACCTTTCTATTTGAGAAAGGCAGAAAGCTTGTAAATTTTCATTTTCTAATACCGACATATTCGAGCATAAAAAATGACACCTTTTTACAGTAGATTTGATACAATATTTAGACATTTTGAATTATTATTACGTGCCAAACATGTAATTTCACGTTCCAGCGTGAAAATTTGACACTGATTTAAGTCATTCCTGTAAAATTCATCCAGTTAACGAAATCCGTTTTCATAAATTGAGTAATACGTGAATTTACGTCACTAGTACATTTCCGAATTTTTTGCTGTGCATTTCATGAAAATTATTAGGGTCGAAAGATAACAACTAATATTTTTTACCAATGTTAGCCGAAACTTGTTTTAGTTCGGCACGTCAGGGAAGACTTAGCACTTCGGTGCTTATTACAAGTGTGTTGCAAATAGCAATAACTTTACGTCTGCTTAGCGGTTCAAATTGAACTGTTTAAGTTTGCAGTAAGCAGGTCAATTTGAACTGTTCTGCACTGACGAGTCTAAGACGAAACGTAAAGATAGTGAACTAATATTTGTTGTTCATCGTTCCAGTCCTAAATATCAGTTTCTTAACATATTTCAGTGACCTAACAATAAAATTTACATCTGAACGTAAAACTCAGGCAAAGCATGAATCGAAAATGCAACAAAATTCTCAGGTTACCGAAAACCGAAAAATTAAATTCGTAGTATTATGTCGCTATCTACTCTTCATAATTGAGAAACAGCCAAAACATGGTTCCGTTTGGTCACATTCGCCCTAATCAATTAAAAAATATGCCAGTCAGAATTTATGAACTATTGAAATATTACGAAATTTCACTACCAATTAGGTAGCAGTTTGACACACGTTTTGATTAATTCGTCGCCTTCAACTGAACACCTCTACCACAGCTGAGCCGAAGCCGAAGCTGGAGCCGTAAGCGCGTGTTTCTGTTTGCTGCCGTTACCGCTGTTGCCGCCCGTGTTGCTGCTGCTGCTGATTGCCTGCGCTGCTGGCTCACATGGCTGCGCGTGGTCGCGCGAGCCATACGCCAAACAGCCAAACAGCCGAACAGTCAAACGCCAAGGGAAATGTGGGCGTCCTTTTTCTCCTTGATTTTCAAGTTCTCTGATGAATATTGTATATACGTATATACTTGGACTCATATGTTTACTTCGGCTACCACGCGAACACTCTTCACCGCGCACTACACTTTGCCACTGCCAAAACCATTCAGCAGCATTGATTTGCAAATAAGCCAGCGAAGAAAGGATTTGAACGGTTGGTAGAAACAGTCGGTTTTTTTCGTTATATACATATATTCTTGTACAACTCGTCTTAATTTGCTTCCCAATTGCAGTCGAGCGGACCTTAATTGAATTCAAATTTCATAATTGTTCGGTTTTCAATCAAACTTGTTTGCCTGCGATCTTTACGGAAATTTGCATAAAAGCTAAATTTTGCTTCGTTGGAAGTGTATTTATTTTTCACTTATACGCTTCTGTTTTGGTCGAAACTAAAACCTAATCTGCACTCGTATTGACGAGATCTCTCACTTACATTCAATTATTACTGCACTATTATTTGTTGAGTAATCCACGGTTCGACCGCGCTGCTGTGCACTACTGGACAATAGCCGGGCTTTTGCAGTCCTCAGCCACTGACCATGGGTGTGCGCGGGGCAGACCGGGGCCCACCGCGTGAGCTGACAATGATGCTGTACTGATGATCAGCAAACTATCATACACAATTCACCAAATAATAGCACTAAGACTGGGACTGGGGTGCGAACATTTTTTTATGTATTGATACTTTTGTCCGTCTGTTCTGTTCTGAGGAATGTGTTCGGAACTTCGCGGTAGCCGCTAGTGCGGCGCGAGTATTTTCGATTTAATCCGATCGCGCAGACGGTTCGAACCAAACTAATAGTAGTGTGGCTCTGGCTTGACTCGGTGCCCCCGCGTTGTGGGGTTTAGCATAAAGTGATCGCGTCGTTCTGTTTGGTCGCTGTGTCGCACTTAGCTGCGGGATGTCGCGCGTCCATATTCAAACGACGACGACGATCGGTTGATTGGTGACGATAGGCGTGAGAGAAGTGCTTCCAGTCATCGTATCGGATCTCTCCTCTCTGACTGCATGCGGGAGTAAGCCGCGGGTGGTTACTTGAGTTGGAGTTGATTGGAATATTCGCAATAGTGCTTGATGTACCCCGCTGATTTGGTTGTTGATAATTGTTTCTAGTTAAGCTTATGAATAAACACCATCGATCATGTAAATATAACGATTTGTTTGATTGTTGTTTGCCATCCAGTTAGTTTCATCTAGTGAATTACATGTTAATACAAGTACTGTATCTATATTCAAATTGGTAGTACTCGAGAATCGTTCTTACAATTGCGATTTTGTGTAACTACAGCACGTAATTAAAAATTTGCAAGTTATTTGTATACTTCAACATTGTTATATGGCATTGTATAATAGAAAAGCGTGATCTTCCTACGTGATGTCCACATAATGCAACGAATAAAATGCTCGGAGAAGAACTTATTGCAAGATAAACGAGGTATTATGTTCGACTGCTTTCTAACTAGTTGACGAATAGCTATATTATTAGTATGTTTGCATACAAGGATCACGTAGAAATTTTTCGAGTTTATTCCCAGTAAAACTTAGGTTAGTTCGATTGCCCATTAACAACAAAGCTTGCAAATCGAGGTAGTTTTAACGGGAACGGGTCATTTCACCGAAAGCCATTTCGTCGAAAGTCGTTTCACCGAATGCCATTTCGCCGAATGCCATTTCGTCAAAAGTCATTCCGTCGAATTTTTTTTTATTCAAAAGATATTTTTATCCAGACCAATTTGCGTACAAGCTTTACGTGGCCGATTGAGCCGATTTTTTAAATAATTTTTCTGAGTTGGATCTCGTTGTCACCCTTTTTCTAGGGGGAGAGGAGCTTCTATTTCCCTCCTGCTAGGATTGAGGGGCACTTCGTTCGTGGTTCGTCTCGTCGTCATCGTATTGTCTCGCATCGATGGTATTGTTGTTGAACATTGGTTGTAATTGCTGATTCGTTGGAGGGTAAGTTGTTAACTGCAGCTAGTGTACTTTGTTCTATAGGAGATACTGATGGTTTCGTTGAGGGGGATGCTTCATTGTTGTTGGTGGCTGTCATAGGTGTACTGGGGTTGCTTGGGGTTGGTGTGAAGGAAGCACCGTTGTCCTTTGGTGTAGTTGTCTCCTTGTCCAGTTTATCACATGGCTTACCGTAGTGAACAGCTTTTTGGCAATATTGACATGTGGCCATCTGATTGTCATAGGTTACAAGTGATTTGAACGGATGTATCTTGACCGAAAATCACATGAGAAGGTATAGACCTCTTCAAGCGCATGCGTAACAAACGTACGCCATTTAGAATACCGGGGAAAAATTCATCCACTTTTCTTTTTCGATAGAAAGTATCTCTCCGTATTGGGACATAGTTTTGCGAATATATGAATCGGTGACGCTTGAGGGAAGATCATGCACACGCACTTCTATAGCACTATCTTCCATATATACTGGAATGTTGTACTTGATATTTTCATGCTCCACATAACAGTTCGGCTGAAAAGTTCGTATCGTTTAATAGAAACACACATTTTTTTGCCAAAATTCGTTTTTATTATTCAACATAATTGCCATCAGAGGCGATACAGCGATTATACCGATCTTCCAACTTTTCGATACCATTTCTGTAGTACGATTTGTCTTTTGCCTCAAAATAGGCCTCAGTTCCAGCGATTACCTCTTCATTGCTTCTAAATTTTTTACCAGCGAGCATTCTCTTGAGGTCTGAGAACAGGAAAAAGTCACTGGGAGCCAAATCTGGAGAATACGGTGGATGAGGAAGCAATTCGAAGCCCAATTCGTTCAATTTCAGCATGGTTTCCATCGACTTGTGACATGGTGATTGTGAGCTCACGCGGCACCCATTTTGCACAAAGCTTTCTCATATCCAAATATTCGTGAAAAATATGTCCAACACGTTCCTTTGATATCTTTAGGGTGTCAGCTACCTTGATCAACTTCACTTTACGGTCATTGAAAATCATTTTGTGGATTGTTTTCACGTTTTCATCGGTAACAGCCTCTTTTGGACGTCCACTGCGTTCATCGTCTTCGGTGCTCATATGACCAGTACGAAATTTTGCAAACCACTTACGAATTGTTGCTTCGCCCGGTGCAGAGTCTGGATAACACTCATCAAGCCATGTTTTGGTATCAGCGGCACTTTTTTTCATCAAAAAGTAGTGTTTCATCAACACACGAAATTCCTTTTTTTCCATTTTTTTCACAATAACAAAAGTAGCTACACTCAAAATGCAATATCTCACAAACTAATAATCAGACAGCTGTCAAATTTATACACGTATCTTTTAAAGGTTGGTACTAACTGGAAATGGTATGGATTTAATTCTAGTGCGCCCTCTCATAGAAACGATACGAACTTTTCAGCCGATCTGTTAGTGCACATTATTATTTTCTTTAGCTAATTGAATTGCATCCAACTCTTTATAGAACTGGATGTAAACAACGTTATTTGTCTTATTGCATTGAAGTAAATGCACACGTTTAATATCAAGATTCATTTGCTCCTAAAGCAAACCTTCAAGTTCTCGTATCGAAGGTCGAATTTTGCACTGTCTGAAGTCAACAATAATTGTATTCTTTCGTACCAGCGGTAGCTTTTGTTCGTTTGGTTCACTCATTTCGAGGTCGTTCTATTGTTCACTACACAATACTGTACTTAGTTTCTTCTGTCCCGAACGTAAGCGGTTTTGTTTTATCGACTGACTTGGATGAGATGTGAAAGCGAACTAATTCCGCCGAAATGATTATTTCGCCGAAATTGTTATGGATGGGACATTTCGACAAAAGGGGAATTTAGAATACATCATATTATTATTTTTTTGTGCACACGAACCAAAAAAATGTGGCAAGCCGCATCAGATTTTTTTTTCATTTTCACTCAGAAAACGGAGAATACCACAAACATTTACCTGGTAGATACAGATTGATGCTTAGTAGCTAATAAAGTCATCAAGTTTGTTTCGGATCTTCGTTCTGAGGTTCATGAATTAATCTTTATTCAAGAATCATAGTAGTAAAGACTGTCCCAGAAAGTATGGGCGCAACCAAAAACCGCTGCCATTTCGCAATGGTTCAGAATAAGTCAATTTTTATGGCTGTGTTCTGTTGTTTACACTCTTCTCTAACCACTTGTGCAGTTGTTTCTTCGCTTTCATTAGTTTGTTTCGAAATGCATGGACTTTCAGCAGAACAACGTCGAGAAATTGTGTACAAATGGTGCACAGAACGCGGACTGTCACTGAGAAAGATAGCAAAAATGGAAGAAGTAAGTGAAAAAGCCGTGCGAAATGCAATCAGGAAGTTCGGTGAGGATAAACCGAAAACAGGTCGAAAAAAAGGTCCTGCTAACCCTCGGTTGGATAAACGTGTACTGAAGGCGTTCGAGCAAAAGAAGGAGGTTTCAGTTCGGGATGTGGCCAAAAAAGTGGGCACTTTGAAGTCATGCTAAAGAACATTTGAATCTTCGAACATATAAGAAGCAGAAACAACCAAAACGTAGTCCGAAATAAGAAGCATCGATCAGGCCGAGGGTTCGAAAGCTGTACAATACGATTCTTGCTGGAAATTTGAACTGCATAATCATGGACGACGAAACCTACGTGAAACTCGATTACAAATCCTCGCCGGGACCACAATATTATACAATGCGGGAAGCGCAAGTGTTAAAACAAGTCCGAGACATCGATTGAAGTCGAAAAATTTGGTAAGAAAACTATAGTCTGGCAAGCAATTTGTAGCTGTGGTAAGATTTCGAAATTTTTGAACGGAGCCTCGGAGACCCATAGTGTTATATACCATTCGACTCAGTTCGACGAGATCGGAAAATGTCTGTGTGTGTGCACTTTTCGAAGATATTTACGCGCTCAATTTTCTCAGAGATGGCTGAACCGATTTTAACAAACCTATGCTCGTTTGAAAGCTACTATCGGACCATTGATCAAGTTCGAAGACCAAACGGCTGTGACTTTTGATTCCGGAAATAGAATGATATAAGTGACGTAACCGACAAAACACGTGTTTTTTTACCGCTCTAATGTATATAAGGGTGCCAATATTTTGGGATCACCTCTAATTTACGAATTACGTTCTTATGAATTGAGTCATAAGTGGATTTGCGTCACCAGTAAAAAGGCTAAAATTAAAAAAAACCTGTTTTTTGCTTTTGTTTCAAATCTAGAGGTTTCAACCTTAAGGTCATTTGCCTCTTCGGGCCAGAAAAGCTTTCTGACCCTATGTTCGGGGTTGGGGATCGAACCCAGGTGGGCTGCGTGAAAGGTATCGACTAACCCATCACGCTATACCCGTCCCCAACTCGTTTTTTTTATTTCATTTACTTTATTGATTTTGTTTTCTGTTTCTTGACATAATACATTAAACAAAACTTTTTCTCGAAAAATGATGGCGTGATTCGATGCGAAATCAACAAGTAACATAGTGAGACAAACGTCTTGCGGAATACCGACAAAAGTTGACACATAAAAGCAAAATATCGGCAGTATCGATGTCGATGATGAGTTTAGCAAAATGTTATGTCTAATCAATCAGTAAACTTTCGTGCTGCCATTTTCATTTATCAATTTTGTATGCCGAATTTGAGAATTGGTTTTTAGTGTTGCCCAATTTTATATGCCGACCTCTAGTTTTAAGTGATTAGTTTTAGTGTTTTGTGTAATTGATGCGATTGTGATAAAATGGTATAGTTAGTGAAATCATTTAAAATGCTTTAGTTTCCGTTAAAAGAAACTAAAGCATGGCTGCTCGGCCATCCATGGAAGTTGACCATCAATGTCAACTTTCCTCTCTGAGCAGCCTAGATAGCCGTGTAGTGTCGGTAGCGGTTTCCCAACTGGCTAAGAATAACGCTACGGTCCACCTGTACCGGTGGTATAAGTCCACCAAACAGGTAAGCCGTGTGGCATCCGGCGGAATTATTTTTTACCAAGAATTGATCCACTGGTTTCCTGTTCCATGTCGTAAAAGGCCACAAAAATAGGAACTCCTAAGCCAAGGTGTATTTCCGTGCCGATGGCTGAATGGCTGCAGGAGGTTAAACAATGCAGTCGTGAACGGAATATCTTGGGGTTTTCCCTTACTGTGTTAAGCGAAGCTCTGGCACAGTGGACGACTTCTTTCTTCGCAACTCGTGGGATTTAAATGATAATAACATTTAAAAAAATCCTTACATGGTTCGCTATAGGCGATTATAAGCCAATATATTTGGTTTCTTGTAGTTGTTGTACGGTTGGTGCTGGAGGTGGAATGTTCGTTACTCTAATTTATAATGGTTAGAGTGGCACAAATCAATCTTCAGCATAAACGTACAGCAACTATGAATCTATCCAGACTTCTTCAAGAAGGTAAAGCTTCTATAGCTTTGGTTCAAGAACCATATTTCCAAAAGGGAAACTTCTACGTTGGAAAATTGTTAAACCCAGTCTTTGTTGCCTTCAACAAGAGCGGTATGACTAATCCACGTGAAATGCCTCGAGCATGCATACTTGCAAATAGTGCTCTCGATGTTTCTCTCATATCGGAGCTCACAACTCGGGATATTTGTGCTGTCACAGTTGGTATGACTATTGATGGCATAGATAGGAAATATGTCTATTGTTCGGCATATTTACCGCATAACCAACCTTCGCCAAGCGATGACTTCAAAAAGGTTGTATCATACTGCAGCAAAAGTGATATACCGCTTGTAATCGGCAGTGACATAAATGCTCACCATATCATTTGGGGCAGCACAGATATAAATTCGAGAGGCTCTGATATGATGGAATTCGTGAGCAGTACAAACCTGCACATAGTCAATGCAGGAAACCGCCCAACTTTTGCGAGATCTGGAAGAGAGGAGGTTTTGGACGTAACTCTCTGCTCTGAGAGAATTGCGCATGAGTTGGTGAATTGGCTCGTCTCCGATGAGCTCGAACCTTCGTTGTCTGATCATAAGTACATCTTCTTTGATCATTCAAACGTTAAATTTGATATTATCACATATCGTAATCCCAAATCTACAAACTGGGACCTCTATGAAGAGGGCTTGGCGACTAGATTTTACGAGTACCAACCAACAATTGAAACCCCAATTGATTTGGAAAATGTTGTCGACGAGACAAACTCACTCATAGTTACAGCATATGAAGAGGCTTATCCACTTCGGATTGTGCGAGCTACTAGAGGAACTCCTTGGTGAAATGCTGAACTTGCTAGACTAAGGAAACTATGCAGAAGACCACCGACGCAGAGATGGGTCGGAGGCATTCGTGTCGGCTCGAAGGGCTTACAAAAATGCTCTTCGATCGTCTGAGCGAAGTGGTTGGAAAAGCCTCTGCACAAATGTCTCTAGTCTCAACGAGGCTAGCAGATTAAATAAGTTACTTTCGAAGTCTAAGGACTTTAATGTCAGTTTCTTAAGAACTTCAGATGGTGAACACTTGTCTGATGAAAGTGATGTACTTCACTGCCTTTTTAACACTCACTTTCCAGGATGTATGGATCCATCACCGACAGCTCTTCCCGAGACTTTTTCAGGTAGTTACGATTCTTGGGCCCTTGCTCGAAGCGTTGTGACGATTGAATCGGTCAAATGGGCAGTTGAGAGTTTTGCTCCGTACAAATCTCCTGGAAAGGATGGAGTTTTCCCAGTGTTACTGCAGAAAGGGTATGAACATTTCAAACATGTTTTGAAGAAAATACTTACTTTTAGTCTTGCGACAGGATATATTCCAAGAGCCTGGCAGGAAATAATTGTCAAATTTATTCCCAAAGGCGGTCGCGACACTTATGAGGAAGGGAAGAGTTTCAGGCCTATCAGTCTTAGCTCATTTCTTCTTAAAACAGTGGAACGCATAGTCGATCACTATATCAGGAATATTAGTCTGGGCGTGCAACCTCTACATGGAATGCAACATGCTTACCAGCGTGGAAAGTCCACTACAACCCTGTTACATGATGTTGTGTACAACATTGAAAAAGCTTTCTCACAAAAGCAATCTTGCTTGGGAGTTTTCCTAGATATTGAAGGTGCCTTTGATAACGTGTCTTTCAATTCAATTCTGGAAGCAGCCCGTGGTCATGGCATACCTTCAAGTATCACAAATTGGATACACGCAATGCTTAGCAATCGACTTCTTTGTTCATCGCTTCGGCAAGCAGAGATTAGACAGCTGAGTGTCTGTGGGTGTCCTCAAGGTGGTGTACTATCCCCACTTTTATGGAACCTAGTCGCTGATGGTTTGTTAAGGAAACTTAATAACCTTGGATTTCCGACTTATGGTTTTGCCGACGATTATCATATATTGATGACCGGTATAAGCATTAACACTCTCTTTGATTTAATGCAGCAAGCCCTGCGATCTGTTGAACAATGGTGCTGTCAGGTTGGATTATCTGTAAATCCGGGCAAAACATCAATGGTGCTTTTCACTCATCGTAGGATAATCACAGGAGCTCGTCCGTTACAGTTCTTCGGTTCAGAGGTCACTGTGGTCGATCAAGTTAAATACGTCGGGGTTATTCTTGACTCAAAACTGAATTGGTCTGCTCACATTGACTTCAGGATTAAGAGAGCTTGTATGGCTTTCGGCCAATGCAGACGAGCTTTTGGAAAATCATGGGGACTCAAACCCAGATATATTCATTGGATCTACACAACTAATGTTAGACCAATTTTAGCATATGGTTGTCTTGTATGGTGGCAGAAAGGAGAAGTCGCGACAGTTCAGTCAAAGCTAAATCATCTCCAAAGGATGGTCCTAATGGCGATGACAGGAGCATTCACGACAACTCCTACTGCTGCTCTAGAGGCGCTACTGTGCATTAAACCACTACATGTGTTCCTAAAACAAGAAGCATTATCTTGTGCATACCGTCTTAAGGTTACAGGGCTTTGGAACAGTAACCCATTAGATTATGCTACCAGCCACACTCGCTTGTGGTCTCAAATGGTTACATGGGATGAGTATTTACTCGCTCCTAGTGACCTAACTATCACATGCAGTGTTCCTTTCAAAACATTCCATGTGAGCTATCCTCTTCGTGAGGAATGGTTGTCTGGTTGTCTGGAACGACAACTTGATGAACACATAGTTTGTTATACGGACGGTTCTCTGTTGAATGGTCGTGCTGGTGCTGGTGTCTACTGTCGTGAAATGAGGCTGGAGAAGTCTCATTCACTTGGTAGATACTGTACTGTGTTCCAAGCAGAAATCTACGCGATTCTGTGTGGAGTACAATCGGCACTTCAGCAGAGGATCTGTGGTAAACGAATTTATTTTTGTTCCGACAGTCAGACAGCCTTAAAAGCACTCAGTTCGAATGACTCACGGTCGAATCTAGTGATCGCATGTCGAACTCAAATTGAAGACCTCAGCATTTCAAATGCTGTTTACTTCTTATGGGTACCCGGCCATTCTGGTATTACTGGAAATGAATGGGCTGATGAGTTGGCTAGAGCTGGTGCAACGAATGATTTCGTTGGTCCTGAACCAGCTTTACCACTTTCAACTAGTTGGATAAAGCACAAGATTCGTTCTTGGGCTGCATCCAAACATGCCAGCTACTGGCGCAGCTTGCAAACTTGCGCTCAGACAAAAGCATTTCTACCAGATTTAAATCTGAAAATGTCAAAGTGTCTACTGCATTTCTCCAAGCAACATTGCAGTATTCTGGTCAGAGCTCTGACTGGACATTGCAAACTCAATTATCACATGGCTACTATTCAACGTGCTGAGTATTATTCGTGTGATTTGTGTGAATGCGATTATGGTACTTCATATCATCTAATATGTAACTGTCCCGCATTGACGCAGCTACGTATCCGGGTTTTTGGTTCTCCATACATGGTTGAGTCTGTGTATGCGGAGCTAAAATTGAAGGATATTCTCTCGTTTCTCACCCAATGTGGTAAGGAGCTATAGTCAGAAGGGTTCATCGTTCTTCCTGGAGTGAAAGAATCCCTTCTGTATTCACCTTAAATAGGGTTTAGCAGATTGTTTGGCATCCTTTAGGGGGTGCCGAATTTACTTCTGCTCGTACATACTGCGAATCGTTCTGCATTCTTCCGGGAGTGCAGAATGGTGTCGCTTTTGTAAGATCTCTAAATCCTCTCGGGGGTTGGAGGTTTTATTAACAGCAGACTGTTCGGGACCTCGTAGAGGTTCAGAATTTACTTCTGCTTCCACTAAATGTGATCCTCAGCGGATTCTTCGGCATCCCTTAGGGGTGCAGAATTTACTTCTGCTTTTATGTGTTTTTGTGTCGTCAATTTTTCCCATCCTCCTAGTCCAACCCTTACCATTTCCTTTCAATCCTTCCCTCTTATATATCGGGAAAATGATGCTAAAAACAAATTGATGGCAAGGCACAAATCTCCAAATATCAAGGGGAACGTGCCATTTGAGCCAATTTGTTCTGATTCCTGATTCCTGATGCCGAATTTGAGAATTGGTTTTTAGTGTTGCCCAATTTTATATGCCGACCTCTAGTTTTAAGTGATTAGTTTTAGTGTTTTGTGTAATTGATGCGATTGTGATAAAATGGTATAGTTAGTGAAATCATTTAAAATGCTTTAGTTTCCGTTAAAAGACGCAATGAAGTAACCAACCCAAAGTCCAAAATTTTAGAAACAGCGAAACTAAACCGGACACCCTATGAGGTGAAACCGGACTCTTCTTGGAGATTGTAAAAAAAACACCCATTTAACCTAGGTTTTTACCCAATTTCTCTATACCGTTGTGTAGCTTCAACCTTCAGCTACCATTCAAAATTTGTGACTTGGAAAAACATGCATTAGTTTTTGTATCAAGTCGGGATGAAATGACCAATCAAAAATACTATATTCAGAACCTGCAGGGTTAAACCGTACTCCCTATGGGAATCAACCGGACTTTGAAGTTTCACAGTTTATATATATTATTCTGAAACTTCACGCCTTGCAGTACCAAATAATTGATGTTGAAACTGATTTTAGAGTCTTTATTGAAGAATATTTGATTGTTTCGCTGCATATAATGAACGTTTAGGTATGTTTCAAGAATCCGTTGAGAATTTTACATCGAAAATTATGTGTCCGGTTGAGTTCCACATTTTTTTATCCGGTTTAGCCCAGCACGTAAAATTCACTTTCGAGACGCAATAATAATTTTATTTTACACGTAATCGAAATCACTCAATAAACACTGGATTCAGCACGAAGTGAACATTTGAAAGCACTAACTAGACCATCATTACAATGCACAGAAATCAAATGTCCTCAAATAATTCAAAAAAAAAATTCAGTATCAAACGTACACCTTTTGACACGATTGACGTCAAACTGAATTGACTCCGCGTCATCCAACTAACTGACGTTTGTCTGTCACATGAAAGCGCGTTTACAAAGTCAATCCATGGATCGAAATAATTGCTTGTTTAGAAGACGTATGCGAACTAGCTCCGGTCTCCACTACTAATATTCCGTTAATGAACAGAATTAAAACATTCAGAACTACAGCAATTTGCTAGAATTTGGAGGTGGCAGATGCGTATAAACCCCTCAAAGGAAGCTGTCGTCCTGTGTTTTGACCAAATTTTGATCTATCTATTGAATATAAGATGTCAAATAATATTCTTCAATCATTTTCTTTTATTTAGAACAGAAAGAAACGAATATATAGATATACTGCTTGCAAACAAGTTAGTTTACCAATAATACCGTGGCAATTATTGGAGTTGTGAATCAATTTTTCCAATAATAAAAGTATTCTTTTGTTAGAAATGTTCTTGTCAAAGTTTCAAACAATTTAGTAAAGTGCACAACATTCTCTCCAGGGACACTTCGCGAACCACATATCGCATAATCTACTCGCTTTTACCAAACAACACACTCACCGCTAAGTACCGATTGTATAGCAAAGCATAAGAGCAGATGATGTTCTCGTTTTAGGTCGTATATTGAACTGTACGTTTTATTTTGTTGCATTCTCCCCAGCCCAGGAAAAACATGCGTTGCTAACATGTGAAATGTTGCACGACATCTGCTGCCGGTTTGATCAAGCTTGATCGGCGGAAACGGTTCGCATTTTTCTTATTATGATTCTAATTTTAGCGAAAAGCAAATTCATCGTTCTTCTGTTAAACGGCTGATTGGTTCTATTGTTTAGACAGACAAGAATATTCTTAAATATGAACTCATCAAGTTTGAACTGTTGTTAATAAAGTGTGGTGAGCTTCATTTTTTTTTATCAAATCTGGAAGCATTAGCGGGATCAGCTTGAGCGCGAAGACATATTTCATTATCGTCCACCTAATCCTTATATATCTATTCCTAATTTTGGCATGCTATGACGCAATATCAAATGTGCTAAAGTGTGATGTCTTCCGAGCGCGGTTTTATCATTTTCTTAAACCGGCGACGTTTCGCTTATCGCTAAACAGCTTCGCAGGCCAGCCACGCCAGAGCAGTGCATAGACACCCTGACTCGTTTACTTTACACAGAGAGGTTCCGACGTCGCTAAAAATATATTTTAATTTTTAATTTAAAGCTCATACCTTTAATGTGTAATTTTATTTTCCCTCGTTGCAATAAAATAAAATAAGAAAAATACACACATTTATTTCATATCGCCATATATGTCAACTGGAACGGGCCGTGTTTGTCGCTCTGAAGGTCGCCCGCGCGCTTGATACGTTGAAGTCTCCTCCTCGTGAGACGCCAAAACGATCGATCGATCGCTCACTCGGTCGGTCGGTCGGTCGGCCATGCGGTGGCCACTGGGAGCTACTGCAGCGCTACAGAGCAGAGAACGGCAGAACGCGTGTGTTTTTTCCTGCTCCCCGGTGACGAATGATGCTAGCGATGATGACTTGCTGCGGGAATGATTCGACAAATCATCGCTAGAAAGCTAAGCATTCCTTCGTCGGAATGAATGTAATGTGGGCACCTCTTCAGAAAGCAGATGAAGTTCGAAGCACTTCCTAGTGGCGCAATTTATTTTTTGGTTGACTAAACTCTTGAACCACTTGCGGTCAGAACGGTTCGAGATGATCCGCAAGTGGCAATAAACACCATACGCCGTTTCGATTGCTTCCGCCTAATGACATTATAAATTAATTGAGATATTTCGCAGCTTATCGATTTCAATTAGAAGTAATGCCAGTCATTACTCTTAGTAGCGGTACGAATGTGTGATCCAAGGGTGCGATGGAATGAATAATGAAAAATTCCGCACCGGATGAAATAACGATCACAACATGTGAAAATGATAGAATACAAACCGAGTATTAGTATCTTTTATTGATTTTCTTGAAGGAAGTCATGCCATGTAATCACTTTGAACAACGACTGTTTAGCATATGCCAGGCGCACCAAGACTAACTTGCTATTAAACTTCATTTTTATCTGAATTCCGATTGATGATGACTTCGGACAAACCTCATTAAGATTTATAGTGCCTTAATGGTGCTTTAATAAAAAAATGAAACCTCCACAGGTTTGATTTGAAAGTCTTGACAATATTATAATAGCGGCCCTTACACGTGACAATATTATTGTCAATACAAAGTATTGTCAATACCGTCAATCAAGCATTTTGCGTTTCAAAAATTGCAATTGAATATGGTTTGATGAACAGTTTTATTTTTTTTGACAATACTTATTTTCGTCAATCCGATGAAGTTTCCTTTACACGATCATAGGTATTATCACAACTCCTTGTATTGACAAAAATATTGTAAAAGAACCGCTAATTAGATATCTGGACCCACTGTTTATTTTACTGCAGCATTTCCAGATATCGGATTAGGGATGTGTTGAAAGCAGTTTGTTTTGAAATATTTTCTCATCCAGTGCTGAAAATTTCGTCACGATTAGGGATGTCGATTTTTTAAAATTATTCGATTATTCAATAATCGAGTATAATTTTCAAGCTATTCGATTAAATTTTAATCGATTATCTGGGTTATTTATCGATTACTCGATTAATTATTCGATCATTGTTATTGAATTTTCCAAACTATTCGATTAGTTTAATAACCGAATATTAGTTTCAAACTAATCGATTAAAAATTACTCCATTATTTGGGTTCAGAACAAATTGGCTCAAATGGCACGTTCCCCTTGATATTTGGAGATTTGTGCCTTCTGTGAGTGGCATACTATCGACCTGACAATCATGGAAAGCGTTGTAGTGGGAAAAACTAGTATAGAGTGTAGGGGAAGGTGTTCGGTTGCCGGCACCCCACCGTAACTTTTGACAGAAAGCATATAGCGTCAATCCGATAAATGTCATGTGTGTGTAATAGCAGCACGTTCTTTTTGTGCCAAATTGCGAAGCAAACAGTCACTTATACTTTTAGCTGCGTTCAAAATAATTTTTAATTACGTGAATATCAACACAAAATTTTTTTCTTACTTTTTTTAGAGTATCATGAATTGAAGAGCATCAATCGGAAAGGTGAGTGGATTGAATATTAGACCATTTCGTGATTTAATACCGGATGCTTTCGGAATTTTCGCAACCAAATATTTTATTGTGTTTTTCAAAATGCCTACCAATTTCGATTACCGCCACCCAATTTTTTTCGACAAATCGTGAAAAATTGTCAGTGATATGCAGGCTGCTGTCGAGACAAACATCTAGCTGCTCATACAGCAGATGCTTCGGCTAAGAAAAAAAACGTTAAAGACCGGCCAAATTAATACCAAAGGCGCCACCATCCAAATATTCGACCAAAAGAGCCAATGCGAAGTCACAATCAGACAATGAAGACTTTTGTCAAAAACGCTTCCAAAAAGAATACATTCTGTTTTTTCTTCGAATAGCTGCAGTCTTTACTTATATTTTTCCATTTTTAGCGAAATTTCTTGGGGTGCCGGTAACCGAACACCTTTTTTAAAATGACCAAAATTTATTGCTTTACTAAATTGATAACAATTTTTTTTCAATCAAATGAATCAACTTAGTTTCTTAATCAGTTGTTAGCCAGGGACTTTAGCTTTCCATTGATGTATAGATGTCCGTATAATGTGCAATAAGTTAGAAGTTATGACCTAAAAAGAAAAGGGTGCCGGTAACTGAACACTCTCCCTTAATATTCACGTGCAGCCGAAATTGACGATGAGACGTACATTAAAGCGGATACAAAAGAAGTACTTCAAGCAAGCCATACGTAACCATCACCATCAACGGCCAAATATTAAAAAAAAGAATGCCTCCAGAACCGCTTGCTGATATTGCTCCGGTCCCACGAGGGTGAGACTTCGTCAGAACTGCGCCCAATAGAAATATATTGAAAGATTATGAAGAGTAAGCACCGGAATACAGGGGAGATCTTTAAAAACGACAAGAATTTCACGAAAGAGTGGATGAAAGTGTGTATGAAAGATGGCGCAAGTGTTGCACTGAAATTGATGGGTAGTGTTAAGTCCAATGGTCGAGCGTTAGTCCTAGGAGAGGAGGTTCCTTAAACGAACTTTAGAAAAACATAGTGCATGTGTTTATATGTTCCTTGAAAGTTTAAAAAACATTCGAACCAATTTGGTGATCATTTTTATCTCTTGTATTGTTTCCTAGTATAGTTCTTAGTGAGCCGAGTGTCCAAAATATGACGAGTGTGTTTTTCTCACTCTTTTTCCTTGAAAGAACGATAAAATGGCTTTCATTTTGAGTGCTTAACACTGTTGTTTCATTGACATGTTTCCAAGATAAATCAGGATTTTGCTTATTAAATGACTCAAGCTCTGTAGGAATTCAATTCTTATAGCGCCATCACTCCATGATATTTTTTTCCCGCAATGACAAGAGGCCAAATCCAACAAAAACATCACGGAACGTTGCTTGGGGAAAGGTAGAAGACATATTTTCAGGCACTCCTAACCAGAAATTTTCTGGTTGATGATCTCGATCGAGAATTTTCTTTACGAACTTCGACAGCCTAGTGTGTAATCCCTGCCACCATTCCTCTTCTAGTTACCATATAATTTTCCAGTCCAGAAATCTGTTTAAAACCTGCCTTAATGAAGGCTTCGTAATTCTGTACCAACTTCAACAATCGTTCTCTGGTCGACTTGTTTTGTTTATCGTCACGATTTTATGTCACCACCTTCTTGAAATTCGACTGTTCGGTCCGTTTTCAGATCGATGCAAGGTTGTAGACGACACTTTCAGTTTGATTGTCACATCTTGGAGAGAAAGGGTTCCGCTTGAACCAGCTGGTCATCCATTTCGATCTTCGACTTTCGATTCCAACTTCGTTTGTCGTTAAACGATCTCCGAATACTTTTATTAAATTGATATGGTCATATTAATTTTTTTTTGTGAAATTTGTATGCGAGTAGCTCGAATTTTCGAAATACGTGGCAAAATTTTAAGTGAATTGCTCAAAGTAGTAAACTAGAAGATGGCAAGTAAGTTGAAGCAAGTTGACCAAGTTTTGATAATCACATTTTCTAAATTGCAATATCTGTAAGCCTTAATACTCATAACGTAGATAAATTAACAAGCACTTTGAAGGTTAGCTGTTTAGATGCAGTTAAAAATTATAAGAGACAGTCCTTTAAGGTTGTTCGATCTGTTGAAGTAGGACTACATAAATATCGTCCAAATCACAGCTAAAATTTGTTTGGAAGATTTGGGTAGCAGTGTTTTATGTGTTCCATGTAACCTTGTTTGTATCTATGAGAAACATTTTATCGAAAATATTTTTTTTGAGGATTTTGGAAGCCCTCGAAATGACAGTTTACGGTCTAAACGATGAAAAAAATAATCATTTTTGCAATTTTTTTTTCAGAATTATCTTTCAACAAAATAAATTCAAATGTTTTGCATTATAAAAAACATCATTCGAACAGCATTTTGTAATTTTTTCGTGAAAAAATATTAATAAATAAGTCGGTGAAGAGGTACTTTTGAGGACGCTTCATGATTTGCGGTGTCCACTGTATCTCAGCGCAGACTAATCAGAAGTAAAAAAAATCAAAGCAGCATAGTTAGAGTAGAAGTTTTTATAGACTCCAATATTTCTGTTTGATTGTTCTATTTTTTTTTGTGGTTGTTCAAAGTGAAAACTACGATTTTTCAAGAAAAATTTTGCCATTTTGTAGGTTTAAAACCTCCCCAAAGTAACAAACAACGAAAAGGAAAACGTTGGGGTCTGATTTTTTTATATGTAGAAAGTGTGTGCAAAATTTGAACAAAATTGGTGCAGTAGTTTTTGAATGACGATGGACACGGACTTTCAAAACCTGCTTTCGAGAAAATCGCGTTTAAAGTTTTTTGTCTATAAAATCAATGGAAACAATTTATTACTCAAAAGAGCCCGTAAAGTCTAATATTTTCAAAGAATCATATTTTTTCTTTTATAATTTGTTATAATGAAACTTTTCAAGAATGTTTTGTCAAGTTTTTAAGTCAATCGAAGCAGAAGGCTTGGGCCTATGTGCCGAGCTCTTACTTCTTCACAGTATGAGATAAGCAAAGATAAAGGTCCATAATTTGCAGAGTTAAAAATACGATAAGCTGAAGTAAGTTTTGATAAATAATTTACATTTTCGAAATTACAATAACTGTAAGCAGTCACGTACCCAGAGGGGGGGCCCGAGGGGCCTGGGCCCCTCCCGAAATCAAAAACTGATATATAATTATTTAGATGGTCTAAGACATGTGTTAACAAGACAGTAAGCGTAAAGAAATGTAATACAACAGTTCCAGTGAAAAAGTTTAAAGTGTTTGTTAAAAACACCCGTAAAAGGTACACCGAGAATTAGGTACATAAGCAATCTTCAGTAACATTATTCTTTTATCTTTGGGCCCCTCCCGAAACGAAATCCTGGGTACGGGCCTGACTGTAAGCCTTAATATTCATAACATAAATCAATCAACAAGTAATTTGATGATTCTGTGTCATTTGTGGATTATTAAGATGCAGTTAAAAATTATAAGAGACAGTCATATGGGGTTGTTCGAACTGTTAAAGTAGGACTACACAACTATCGTCAACATCACTGCCAGAGATGACATTTCACTAGAGTGATACACCAGGGCGTAGGTTTCAATTATACACTGCGGATACATTTGCTCCGCTCCACACAAAGCGGAAAGCGCACTTCTTCTCAGTGTCCAGACAGACAGACTTTGAGTGCGTGCTTGTGTTGAAAGAAGCTGGTGCGAGAGAATAACATTCTCTTCGCACGCATCGCTCTCACGTGCTCTCGCCTAAAACACCCAAGTGATCACTGGCGCGGGATGGTGAGCGAACACTTCTATGTGAACTTCAATTAATAGTGAGTAGATCTGGCCTTGCTATGAAAAATTTGCAATGAAAACCGAAAATTTATCGATAAATTGTTTTATTTTGCTGATTTTGCGTGCCCACGCTTCTTCTATGCAAGCCATACACCAGAGTGCTCACCGGCGTGTACACCTCTGTGAAAGTATCTGCATCCACCTCAGAGAATTTATTAGCTAATGCTCTAGCACTTTGGTGCAATTCTGTGGAGGAGGTAAAAGGAAATAAACAAACGTACTCATGATGCGTGCACACTTTATACAGCAGTGTTGTACCTTATGATCAAAAAAGAACCGGAATTTTCATTTTAAAATTCCCGCGCTTGTCTAATCGGTAAACTTTTATTCTCTCAACGTTGGCAACACTTTTATACACATTCTGTCAAATTTTGACGCATATCGTACGATTAGTTTTTGTTTGGTGTCTATACAAAGAAGTTGAAAAATTTTCGTGCGGCGATTTTTATAATGGATGAAAATTTAGAACAACGGCTCGCCTTCGAAGCGCCATTCGGTCGATTGTTGTGCGGTTTCGACGTCATATTCATAGATCCACACCTCATCACCAGTTATGATGCATTCGATGAATGTGGGGTCACTATCTGCGTTGGAAATCATCTCTTTGGCCACATCAACACGACGCTGTTTTTGAATGAAATTCAGCTTTTTTGGCACTAGCCGAGAAGCGACGCGTTTCAAACCAAAAACATCAGTTAAAATGTGTTCGGCTGATCCATAAGAGATGCCGGTACAGAACGATTTTGCAACACAATTTGCTTCGCCGATTCAATGTTTTCTTCAGTAACAGATGTTGTTGGGCGGCCAGGGATCTTATCATGATCCAAGCTTGTACGACCACCTTTGAAGCGTTTATACCACTCGTATGCCTGTGTTTTTCCTAGACACGATTCACCAAAGGCCTTTTCTAACATTTTCAACGTTTCGGAACACTTAAATCCATTTGCAAACACAAAATTTGATGCACGCACGTTGTTCTAAATTTTCATCCATCATAAAAATCGCCACACGAAAATTTTTCAACTTCTATGTATAGACGCCAAACAAAAACTAATCGTACGATATGCGTCAAAATTTGACAGAATGTGTATAAAAGTGTTGCCAGTGTGAAAGAGAAGAGCTCTCGTTGAAGTTGTCAGTGCGAGGGGAGAAATTTTACTTGCTCTTCGTCACACAGAGGAGATGGACATCTCTGATCACTGCTAAAATGTTTGAGAATATTGGGTGTCCTGAAAATGACAGTTTAGTTTGTTTGTGTTAGTGGTGAAAGATGCTGATCACGATTATCTAGCACTGCATGATCGAGATCACCCTGTATTTTTAACAAATGCGAAATATAGCAGTGCTTTGCAACATTCTCTTGGAATTCTTATGAATTTTTCTGTCGTCTCTCTTAGCAGAAATCATGATAATAGTTTAGGAAACAGAGAAAACTAGACATTGCTCATTATTAACTGAATTCTTGAGCACCAATTATCTAAAATATATAGTTCTATCTACTCGAATCAACGCGTGATAGTATTTCCAAGTAGTAGGCTTAGAAAGATCAACCCAGGTTGGCGGTTCAATGTATAGGGCGCTGGTCTCACAAGCCAGGCGTCATATGTTCGAGTCCCGACTTGGAAGGACTCTTAGTGTCAGTAGGATCGTAGTACTAACCATGCAATGGTTCATCTGTACGCTATGAATGGGCTGCGAAGTCTGTTGAAACAGAATGGTCAAGTTCCACAAAAGGAATGGAATGTCAAGGCTTTGCTTTAGGTGTAATAAAATTGAAAATCTGTTTAAAATCGATTACTATAGATAGATGTTCCAAAACCTGACCATTATTCCTACGGTTCCATTTTCAGAATTTTGAATTCGCAGCCCTATATTGAAAACAAAGATGTAGTCCTACGTCAAAATGCGACTGGGTATGGTACGAGATATATATGAACGACGTGAATATGAAAAAAACTGACACGCTTCCTTTACACTTTCGAATGTTGATAATATTAATGTTATTTAAATATTCGTGACATTATACGTGAACTTTGTTTACTTCCAATGAGGTGGAGTTAACGATAACGATTTTACTTTGGAGCCGTAAAATTTTTCACCAACATCGTACTCGGATCATCAGGAATGCTGATCTGGAATTGTAGTAGCACAACTAAATATGTTACCATGGTTGCCAGAAGCTGCAAATAGAAACGATAAATGGAAAGTTCTGCACCGGATGTAACCCTCAGTGAGTACCGATTTGAACAAGGTTCTATTGACATCAAAGAATCCTCCAAGGTTGATGTTGGAAAGATTCATTTCCGTTGCCCGTAGAAACATATTGATTTCCGTTTGGGCATCCGAGTTCATCCAACTCAGTTCGACCATGAGCAGCTTTTTCTGAAAGTTGGTCCGTACGTTGAATGAGGCGTAATGAGCTTCGTCGCAGATGAAAAATAGGAATCCAATACTGCAGCAAGCAGTGACGGCCAGTCCTATATCTTTAATTCCAAAACCGTCCGAAATTTGCGACAGTAGCCCATAAATCGACAGGGTAATGATAAAAAACAGATACAGACAGATGAAGACGAAAGTGTAGCAGGTCGATAAACCGGTGTCCCTCGCCAGTTTACTCAATCTCAGCCAGAGCGAACGATACTTAGAGACCATTGCGGCTGGTCCGACATTTCGCAGTGCCTGAAATGAAATCAATCGATTTACTACAAAAAAAAGTTATCATAATTCAATTAGCAGTTACCTTTTGAAAATCCTCTGCAAGAATGTTGGCCGTTGTGCTGAGAATTTCACACGCCATATACCAATACCCTCCCATTGTGTAAGTCAACGTATCCAGGATGCAGTAGGGAATGACCTGAACCAGTTCGAACTGCACCATGGTAAGATGAGTGATCGCTACCGCCACACACGACAGGACCGGCAGCAGAACAGCTATCATCAGACACTTTGATTTGAGTTCCAGTTTCAGTTCGTGACCAGCCGTTTTTTGATACAGGGCCTCAAAATCAACCCAACTATTAAGTAGGTTAGTCACCTTACGGGTCTCGTACCACATGATAGGAATAATCAACAGCGGAAAAATGTTTACGATAAACAGATATGCAATGACCGCCTCTTCGAAACGACCTTCCAGCGTACGGACATGGTCAATTCGGTGAATCAGGATAAAGCTGGTGTAGATCTGGAAGTATTCGCCATCACAGTCAATCACTAAATGATCGCACACTTTTTCCTACTCACAGTCAGCAACAACATGAAAAATGCGCAGTATGCCATGGCAGGACTGGCACTGGTGAAAAGAGTTACTCCAGGCTTGGGTCTCGTGAAAGGCAGGACTCCTAGGATGCGAAGAATGCTGTATATCGGTTTGGTGTTATTATAGACAATGTCCTGTGGGAGTATTTCAAATTATGAAAGAAAAAATGCTTCGAACGGTTATCGATTTAAACTTACAGACTTGACGTTTATTTCATTACCAACTCCAAAAGCCTCCCTAACTGCAAATTCTCTCGGACCGTTGTTGGGTTCCCTTTCCTGGAAAGCCGGTTTAACGTTCAGAAACACTATTCCATTTTTATTTGCAAGATCCGATTTGAAATAGCGCTGAGAATCTTCGTTGAAGTAGAGTGCCATGACAATTGTTTTATAAACGTACAATTCAAGGGTTCAAACTTGACTAACACGGACTAGTTCCTTACGATAGGATTGCAATTTTAAATGACTAATTGGAAATCGATAGTTATTCTTACGTTACGAATCGTATGAAATATTAAACGCACTGGAAAAGTTTTCGTTGCATTTTACTGAGTTTATATTTGCTTGATTATCAGCGATGCACTGATGAATCGAGAATGGAACGTAAAAAAGAAACTAATGTTAAAAAGTTAGTTGAAAGTTTTTCATAACGCCACAATACTAATGATATGGTTCGACAGTTCGAATGTTAGGATATGCAACTTTCAATCAAATTTATATGTTGTTTTCATTTGATAAAGATTAGAATTGTGGATTGGTTTTGTGAATTCGAGAAATGTGTTTACATTAGAATCTAATTACACTTTCTTGTAGGTAATTATAAGAACTGTTTTTTTTATTGAGTAAAAAGTGCGTGCGATTCTGAACAGAATTTTTTTCGGAAAATCGAATCATTCATTCACTGGGAGCATCCGACATTCGAAATGATAGAATCCTGTTAAGTCATTTTACTAGCCTGCACTTAAAAGAGCTTGATTGTGCGATAAATTGGTCACAAAATCTTCGGTTGATCGGTTACAGAATCTTTTACAGAAGCGAATCTTTAGAGAAGTGTGTGAATAATGGGACGACTCCGAAACGACTAAACCTGATGAACAGAAGACATGGCGGAACAAATAAAAATTCAAACGGGCTCGTTTTCGACCTTCGATAACTAGAAATTAAAACTTTGATCAGGAAGCAAATACACGTCGATCTGAAGCAAGTGCATTTGATTCCACTGAATAAAATAATTAGTGTTATCTACATTCAATTCCATAAGGAGTGCAAAGCAAATGAATTGACTGAAGATGACAACAATACACACATATTGGTGTATACGCAGAGAAATTGAGCTTGTTTAAAATAACAAACATCAAGCTAGAATATGATTGTTTTGAACCAATTTCTGCCAGCATCAACAATTATATCTATTTGATTTGAAGACAAATTCTCATCCTGGCTAACGAAACACTAGTTTGTTTCGGCAGATTTTATCGTTGATATAAATCAGCCATTTATTACGTGTCAACAAAAGTTGAGTTGAAGTCATTGGCAACGTATTTGTTGATTCAATCGTGTTTTACATATATATCAAGAAAAAAATTGCTTCATTTTATCTATGATTTTATTTGTGTAATGACAACTAAGTTTATTGTTTGAACTAACCGCATCAGTTTTGCTTCCTAAGAAACCAGAGAATTTTTCTCCCGTGGATAATCAAAAAAGTTTGCACGTGTTTTAGAAGAAAAATTTAAGTGTTTCTTTCGTTCCCTTGGGGTCTTTTAACAGTTCAAGTGTATGTTTGGATAATTCAAAATATTACTAAACTTGCATTAACAGTTCGGCTGAAAAGTTCGTATCGTTTAATAGAAATACACATTTTTTTGCCAAAATTCGTTTTTATTATTCAACATAATTGCCATCAGAGGCGATACAGCGATTATAGTGACCTTCCAACTTTTCGATACCATTTTTGTAGTACGATTTGTCCTTTGCCTCAAAATAGGCCTCAGTTTCAGCGATTACCTCTTCATTGCTTCTAAATTTTTTACCAGCGAGCATTCTCTTGAGGTCTGAGAACAGGAAAAAGTCACTGGGGGCTAAATCTGGAGAATACGGTGGATGAGGGAGCAATTCGAAGCCCAATTCTTTCAATTTCAGCATGGTTTTCACTTGTGACACGGTGCATTGTCTTTATGAAACAAAACTTTTTTCTTCTTCAAATGAGGCCGTTTTTTGAAATTTCGTCCTTCAAACGCTCTAATAACACTATATAATAGTCACTGTTGATGGTTTTTCCCTTTTCAAGGTAGTCGATGAAAATTATACCATGCGAATCCCAAAATACAGACGCCATAACCTTACCGGCCGATTGTTGAGTCTTTCCACACTTTGGGTTCGGTTCATCGCGTGCAGTCCACTCAGCTGACTGTCGATTGGACTCCGGAGTGAAGTGATGGAGCCATGTTTCGTCCATTGTTATATATCGATGAAAAAAATCGTTTTTATTTCGATATAACAGCTCCAAACACTGCTCAGAATCATCAATTCGTTGTTGTTTTTGATCGATTGTGAGCTCACGCGGGACCCATTTTGCACAAAGCTTTCTCATATCCAAATATTCGTGAATAATATGTCCAACACGTTCCTTTGATATCTTTAGGGTGTCAGCTATCTCGATCAAATTCACTTTACGGTCATTGAAAATCATTTTGTGGATTTTTTTTCACGTTTTCATCGGTAACAGCCTCTTTTGGACGTCCACTGCGTTCATCGTCTTCGGTGCTCATATGACCAGTACGAAATTTTGCAACCATTGCTTCGCCCAGTGCAGAGTCTGGATAACACTCATCAAGCCATTTTTTGGTATCGGCGGCACTTTTTTTCATCAAAAAGTAGTGTTTCATCAACACACGAAATTCCTTTTTTTCCATTTTTTTCACAATAACAAAAGTAGCTTCACTCAAAATGCAATTTCTCACAAACTAATAATCAGACAGCTGTCAATTTTTTACACGTATCTTTTGAAGGTTGGTACTAACTGAAAATGGTATGGATTTAATTCTAGTGGCGCCCTCTCATAGAAACGATACGAACTTTTCAGCCGATCTGTTACATTACATAACACGTTTTTTATAGAAAATATTTGATGCAGGAATTCTATCTTGACCAGATTAATGAAGCACCGAAACATGTGGGATGTAAAAAATTTGATTGTCCAACGACAAAAGGGCCCAACTGCTATTGAAAACAATTAACAATTTGAAAATGGATAAAAAATGGAACTAAAATTAGTTTAAAAAATGACCTTGAAATCTCTTTTTAAGAATAGTGACAAACGTAAATGTATGATTTTAGCATACAAAAGCGTATGTTGAAATACTAATTATTTTAGGTTTGAATCTGATTATTCATTTCAACTGCCAAGTTTATAAATTCAAAAGCTTTATCTAAAACTAGTTAATTTTAAACTTATTTTGAAAGTAAAAGAAGTTGTTTGCCAAGAAATTGACAGGAACGCGCAAGTAAAATAGTTGTTATTTTAAAAAAAATATTTCTTAAAACAAACTAATGCACTGAGTAAAATCAAATATCTTATTTTGTAGCTTCAAGCAACAATATTTCAAATCAGATTTTCCTTTGTCACTATTTCAACAAAATAAAACGTGGCGTGAAACCAAAATTTAGTTATTTTTACAATATTTTGCTCTGCGTGTATGTGTACATTGGTAAAACAACGTCGCAGCACGGAGAAAAATGTTTCCTCGGAAAGAAAGTGTGGAAGAATTTGTCCCCGGTACCCTCAATCGCATGGTTTTTTTACGCATGCGCTTACCTCCTTATGTGACTTTCGGTTGATATAAAAAAATTTCATGGAAATCATTTGCCACCTACGACCATCAACTGGTGGTTTGCTGTCTTGCCGCATCCGAGACAGCTGACAAAATAAACCTTTTTCGGCCGGAGCGATAGAAACAAAGAATAATACAGTTTGTGAACAATAAGACGATTTCGAAATGAGTGAACCAATCGAACAAAAGGGACCACCGCCAATCCGAATATATACCGTCGTTGGTGACTTTCAACGGACTCATTTTCGACCTTCGTTATAGGGTCAGACTTCGTAAAATCGTAAAAATCAATATTTTTATTTTTTGTTCAACTATTGATAATTTGGTCAAATACAAATTATAATACGGAATACTTGGACAAATTTTCAAGGACACATTTTGCATCGTGCGGTACACTGTCATGATACACTGTCAGAGTGACAATGTACTTTAACGAGTTTTCTATAAAACTAGCAACACTGAAGGGTAAGAACAAGTTCACCATAGTTACTGTTTATTATAGTGAAAAATAAATAAACAAACAGTTTTTATCAAACAATTTATTAATTTTTAGTTTGACGTAAAGCCGCCATGACTAAGTTCAGTTTTTGCAATGACTGAGCGGAAATATATATTGGAGAAGCCAAGTGAAAGAAAAACTAACAGAAAAGATGAATTTTTGGAAAAA
Organism: Malaya genurostris; assembly: GCF_030247185.1. Classification (NCBI taxonomy): domain Eukaryota; kingdom Metazoa; phylum Arthropoda; class Insecta; order Diptera; family Culicidae; genus Malaya; species Malaya genurostris. The sequence goes on along the minus strand of NC_080571.1, from coordinate 11,835,074 downwards.
GATACGCTCAGAGACAGGACTCGAACCTGCGTTCTTATGCATTCCGTGCATACGCGCTACCATTTCGCCACTCTGATCTTGCTTTAGCCACACTAAAACTCACAGACATAGTAGCAACGTACATCGAACATGGTCTACATTCTGGCCGTCATCCGACCGACACCTTATATCCAAACATCTTCTCTGTCCATCAGACACTAGTCCTCTCGCTTTATACCTATTTCTCCGATCAAGCATTGAGTAGGAGAGTGTATTTATAATCGCTTGTCACCTTCTTTAATGGTGCCAGTCGCTGGCTGGACATCGTCTTTTGTATGAAAACACCATGACTCCCGGCATGGTGTTTTCATACAAAACGGGTGTTGCAAAACACGCATTTGAAACGCACATGGAATTTTACAATGCAAAAGTGTCATCGTGCATCGGAAAATTCCATGGGTCTTGTTTTTTTTTTTGGCTGTTTTTATACAATAAGTTTAAGTTTATTGTAATATCTATGACCTGTGGAAGTTTCATTCAAATATGTTTATTAGTTGGAGAATGACATGATATTAAAAAAAATTGAAGAAAAATTTCATTTTAATATAACTTTCAGAAAAAAAAATTTTCTTAGAATTTTTTTAGAAAGTCATTTTACTGACCAAATTATCAACATTTGAAAAAAATATTAATTTTTTGAAGCGATTTTACGAATTATACCCCTATAATAATGAAAACAAATGCACTTGGAATTATAGAAGTTGCATTTATTGCCTCTCAGTAAGGCAAATAACATGATCCTAAAAGGAGTGCAGAGCAATTGCATTTGTTAAAGACAGAAAAAAACATGCAATACGTGGATTATGAGAACATCAAGAACAATATACCAGTACAGGATCAAGTCATAGATGAAAGTATGTATGATAGCCACCACCGACGAATTCATTTGAAGAACCATGTATGTAGTTATCCCGGGTTGACGGTTCAGTACATAGGACGCTGGTCTTTCAAGCCAGTTGTCGTATATTCGAGCCCCGACCTGGAAGGATTCTTAGTGTCAGTAGGATCCATAGTACTAGCCATGCAATGATTCTGTACACTAAGAATCGGCTGCGAAGTCTGTTGAAACAGAAAGGCCAAATTCCACAAAAGGAATGTAATGCCAAGACTTTGCTTTATGTATGTAGTACGGAAAGATTCTTTCCATCGAAAAAGAAAAGGTTAAAGGTCAAAAGTTACTTGTTATTTCCCGGTACAAGAATTCCATGTAAATCACTTGTCACCTATGACCAACAGCTGGCCACATGTTAGTACTGTGTGCTCATTACGGTAAACCTTGCGAGAAACTTTATATAGTTTTTTTTTCTTCTGAAGAACCTTTAGGGATGAATAACGGAAACTTGCTTTTCGTTTGTCAGGACTTATACAGGGTGATTTTTTAAGAGCTTGAGAACTTTTTTAAACAATAAAACGCATAAAATTTGCAAAATCTCATCGGTTCTTTATTTTAAACGTTAGATTGGTACATGACATTTACTTTTTGAAGATAATTTCATTTAAATGTTGACCGCGGCTGCGTCTTAGGTGGTCCATTCGGAAAGTCCAATTTTGGGCAACTTTTTCGAGCATTTCGGCCGGAATAGCCCGAATTTCTTCGGAAATGTTGTCTTCCAAAGCTGGAATAGTTACTGGCTTATTTCTGTAGACTTTAGACTTGACGTAGCCTCACAAAAAATAGTCTAAAGGCGTCAAATCGCATGATCTTGGTGGCCAACTTACCGGTCCATTTCTTGAGATGAATTGTTCTCCGAAGTTTTCCCTCAAAATGGCCATAGAATCGCGAGCTGTGTGGCATGTAGCGCCATCTTGTTGAAACCACATGTCAACCAAGTTCAGTTCTTCCATTTTTGGCAACAAAAAGTTTGTTAGCATCGAACGATAGCGATCACCATTCACTGTAACGTTGCGTCCAACAGCATCTTTGAAAAAATACGGTCCAATGATTCCACCAGCGTACAAACCACACCAAACAGTGCATTTTTCGGGATGCATGGGCAGTTCTTGAACGGCTTCTGGTTGCTCTTCACTCCAAATGCGGCAATTTTGCTTATTTACGTAGCCATTCAACCAGAAATGAGCCTCATCGCTGAACAAAATTTGTCGATAAAAAAGCGGACTTTCCGAATGGACCACCTAAGACGCAGCCGCGGTCAACATTTAAATGAAATTATCTTCAAAAAGTAAATGTCATGTACCAATCTAACGTTTAAAATATAGAACCGATGAGATTTTGCAAATTTTATGCGTTTTATTGTTTAAAAAAGTTCTCAAGCTCTTAAAAAATCACCCTGTATAATAAGTTTTTTTTTCATAAATACGTTTATTTCATAGGCAATACACATAAATTTTTCTTCTCCGTGGCATCCACAATACTTAGTACTTTAAACCTAATACATTTCGAATATCATATTAGTATGATGGTATTCATTAGTTAATCTGAACACTGTTTTTATCAAGCGATTTGCTATTATAAATTACAATAAATGAAATACATTCATTTTGCACATGATCTTATAACTATTTCAGGTTTGTTTGTATCAGTTCACCACTTTTATTCAATATAAGATAGCTGCCTATTGGTTGAACTAATGGAAGAGAAAGGAGTCTAACATAAAATAAAATTTTAATTGGAACTCCAATGGACTTAATGAAATGATAAAAAAGTTTCATGTAAGGAAGGTCACGACAAGCAATAATGTCGCGAATTGGGACATTGGATAGTCTACCTTGGGGATTTAACATATGTGTTGTCATACATTTTTCTGTGTAGCTTGTTGGGAGATTCTCAAAAAAAAACAAAATTAAAACAAGATTTCCATCCAAATTCCTCTTTTTGACGGCTCCACATTGTTGGTAGGATTCGGGAGAGGCAGAATTTCGGGAATATGGAGTATTTTTGCTGCATTCAAATCGTGGTTGAAAAACTTCAAACCGTCAAATCTCCACTTCTGAGAAGCGAACACTATCACCGGATATTTGCCAGAGTGCTGACAAATCGGTACGGTACTGCTTTGAATGAATTCTTCATGTTTAAAGAGAAACGCAGTGGCTCTAATTGGTCATGAAATGTCAGTGAAAATCGAAGACTACACTTTTGTCTTCTGCGTTGGAGTTCCTCAAGGTAGTCACTTAGGATCATTTTTATTTTTCTCTTCCTCAATGATCTCAATGTATGGTTAAAATGTCACAAGCTATCTTTAGCGAACGATTTCAAATTATATTATGTAATGAGTAGTTCGGAAGACACTATATTTTTATAGTCACAACTAGTACAGTGACTATAGGATGGTTTTAAATGCTTCAAAGTGTTCAGTTTTGCTGTTTACTTGCAAACACTCACTTATTAACTACGATTACAACTGATCATTCAGTAATAGCCGTTCAACCGAGAAGGTTGTGTATAGAAGCGTACAGTTTAATAACGCTGGTTGGTTTACACGCGTTAAATACGACAACGGTTGAACTACAGGTAGAGACCTGTTGGCAGCAGCCGTTAAAACGTATAGTCGTGCTGCATAAGAGAGCCCTAGTGCTGGGCCAAGCTGGTGAAGGAAACAACAAAGGGCGTTTCCCAAACTCTACCCAGGCCGCAATATACAGCCACAAGTGCTGAGCAGGAGAGTGCAAAGGCACATCGAAGAGGAAGAGTGCAAAGGCACATAGAAGCAGGAGAGTGCAAAAGCACATCGGTGCGAAGGCACTTCGGTGCAGAAACATATCGGTGCGGAGCACAAGGAAGAAGGAGACAAGACAACTCGGTCTTTCCACTGCCATACAACACGCAGGTATACACCGGTGACCTGCGCTGGTTACAGCTGGCGAAGACGAAAGCAAATCGGAATTCGAGTGGTGCTGGATGTCAGGTAGCAGTAGCATCACATCATATTCTATCGCTACAGTGAGCTTCAGCATTGTATCAACGTCCAGATACATCCAACAAGAACATCTAGAGCAACGAGGATCTACACGGCAGTGCAACGGAGATAGACAACAATTTCAAGGTAGAAGTTTTTTCTTTTCCTTTTGATTGAGTACTGTGTAGTGTTGGTTTCAAATTTTATTTTAAAGTTTAGTTAAAAATTTTAATGTAATGGATGAATCCATGGACGTAAATCCTAGCATGAATCCGATACCCCCACGAACGAAAAAATATCAGGAGAGCTCTTCTGGGCCTTGGATAGTCTTTTTTAGACGTATATCAAAGCCATTAAACATTTTTCAAATTAATAAAGGTTTGACATCACGATACTCTTCAATCAAAGAGATCATAAAAGTAAATAACGATAAAATTCGTGTTGTGGTAAATAATTTGAAACACGCGAATGATATTGTCTCTTCGGAACATTTCAATAAAGAGTATAAAGTTTACATACCCTCCAAAGATGTCGAAATTGACGGTGTTGTTACCGAAGCGAGTCTTTCGGTAGATGATTTACTCAAGCATGGTGTTGGTCGTTTCAAGAACTCTATGCTTGAGGGTGTGAAAATACTGGAGTGCAAACAATTGTACTCAGTAGTTCATGAAGAGGAAAAAAAAGTTTATCGCCCATCAGACTCGTTTCGAGTGACATTTGCCGGGTCTGCGTTGCCGTCCCATGTCTATGTCGATAAAATTCGCCTCCCTGTTCGGCTTTTTGTTCCAAATGTAATGAATTGTACGAACTGCAAAAACTTCGGCCACACAGCTACTTACTGTAGTAATAAACCAAAATGTATTAAGTGTGAAGGGCCTCATAAAGATAATGATTGCAACAAGGAAATTGAAAAATGTATTTATTGTGGGAATAGTCCTCATGATGATATTTCAGTATGCACGGCATTTAAAGTGCACAAAGACAAAATTAAGTTTTCTTTAAAAGCACGGTCTAAGCGCACATATGCAGAAATGCTTAAAACGGTCATTGATGTCCCCCCTTTGGAAACCGAAAACGAGTTTTCAAATCTAGAGGAACCAGAGGACTCTGACTCTGACGAAAATAGTGAAGGTAATTCGTTTATCACTACCCAAAAAATATCGACTGGATTAAATACCAAAGTAGTATCTCTAGTATTTTGAATTCAATGGAAGAGCTCCCTCCACTTGAAGAATATGACTTCCTCATTTGTTCGATTCTGGAGGCAGCAGAACAATCCCAAACTAAACGCTTTCCTGGGCCAACGACTAACAGAAGGCCTCCCAACCCCTGGTGGGACAAAGAGTGCTCAGAGGCTAAACTCGCAAAACAAAATGCGTGCAAGACGTTTCTAAAACGGGGAGGAGGAACTCCTCAGAATTTTGAAAAACTTATGGTTTTAGAAACCAAGTACAAGAGCATACTTCGAGCCAAAAAATGTAGCTATTGGAGACATTTTGTCGAAGGTTTGTCAAGAGATACCTCAATGAGCACTCTTTGGAACACGGCCAGACGAATGAGGAATCGTAACGTGGGCAATGAGAGTGATGAATACTCGAACCGATGGATATTTGACTTTGCTAGGAAAGTTTGCCCAGATTCTGTTCCTACGCAGAGCATTATACGGGAATCTCCTCCAAATAATGGTTTTATTAATAACCCATTTTCAATGATGGAATTTTCTATAGCACTCTTGTCTTGTAACAATAACGCTCCAGGGTTGGACAGAATTAAATTCAACTTGGTGAAGAATCTGCCCAACCTCGCAAAAAGACGTTTGTTGGAATTGTTTAACAAGTTTCTTGAGCAAAATATTGTTCCACCTGACTGGAGACAAGTGAAAGTTATCGCCATTCAAAAACCGGGGAAACCAGCTTCCAATCACAACTCATATAGACCCATTGCGATGTTGTCCTGCATCAGAAAATTGTTCGAAAAAATTATTCTACGACGTCTCGACACTTGGGTCGAGACGAACGGTTTGTTGTCAGATACTCAGTTTGGCTTCCGTAGAAATAAAGGGACGAATGATTGCCTTGCATTGCTTTCGTCTTACATCCAAATTGCCTTCGCTCAAAAGCAACAAATGGCATCTGTATTTTTAGACATTAAAGGAGCATTTGATTCAGTTTCCATTGATGTTCTTTCAGACAAGCTCCACCAACATGGACTTCCAGCGGTTATAAATAATTATTTGCACAACCTTTTGTCAGCGAAACACATGCATTTTTCACATGGCGATTTGGCAACACTCAGAAATAGTTACATGGGTCTCCCGCAAGGCTCATGCCTCAGTCCGCTCCTCTATAATTTTTACGTGAATGACATTGACAGCTGTCTAGTAACCCCATGTACACTAAGACAATTGGCAGATGATGGCGTGGTTTCAGTTACTGGACCCAAATCTATTGATCTGCATAAACCATTGCAAGATACCTTAGATAACTTGTCCGATTGGGCTGTTCATCTTGGTATCGAATTCTCTGCGGAGAAAACAGAGTTAGTCGTCTTTTCAAGAAAGCATGATCCCGCGCAGCTTCAGCTCCATATGATGGGAAGAATGATCCAACAGGTTTTAACTTTTAAATACCTCGGGGTGTGGTTCGATTCCAAATGCACGTGGGGAGGACACATTAGGTTTCTGATAACAAAATGCCAACAAAGAGTAAATTTTCTTCGAACAATAACAGGATCTTGGTGGGGTGCTCATCCGGAAGATCTAATAAAATTGTATCAGACAACGATACTTTCAGTGATGGAATATGGATGCGTTTGCTTTCGTTCCGCTGCAAACTCTCATATTATCAAACTGGAGCGAATTCAGTATCGTTGTTTGCGAATTGCTTTAGGGTGCATGCATTCGACACATACAATGAGTCTTGAAGTTCTGGCGGGAGTTCTTCCATTAAAAGATCGATTTTGGGAGCTTTCATCACGCCTGCTAATAAGATGTGAGGTGCTGAATCCCATGGTAATTAATAATTTCGAACGACTAGTCGAGCTTCGATCTCAAACAAAATTCATGACAGTATATTTTAACCATATGTCACAGGAAATCAACCCTTCAAGATATATTCCTATCCGTGTCAGCCTCCTAAATGTCCCTGACTCAACTTTATTTTTCGATACATCCATGCAGCGCGAAGTGCGTGGAATCCCGGATCATCTACGTTCGACGGAAATCCCAAAAATATTTTCAAGTAAGTTCAGGCATATTGACTCTGAGAAAATGTTTTACACGGACGGATCGCGAATTGAAGAAGCGACAGGGTTTGGTATGTTCAACAATAATGTTTCGGCCTCATTTAGGCTTCAAGAACCTGCATCTGTTTATATAGCAGAGCTAGCAGCAGTTCATTATAGTTTGAGTGTAATCGTCACATTAATTCCAAACCATTATTTCCTCTTCACAGATAGTCTGAGTGCAATTGAAGCCATTCGCTCAAACATGACTGGCAAGACTGAACCGTTTTTCCTGGGCAAAATAAAACAGTGCCTGAACGACATATTGAACAATAATTATCTAATCACTATAGTCTGGGTCCCGGCTCATTGCTCCATTCCTGGAAATGAAAGAGCCGATATTTTAGCCAAACGTGGTGCTATTGAGGGTGAAATTTATGAGAGACCAATTGCTTTCAACGAATTCTATAGCTCGTCTCGCCAAAGAACACTTGCCAGCTGGCAAGCTTCTTGGGATAAAGATGATCTGGGTCGGTGGATGCACTCAATTATTCCGAAAATATCGACAAAGGCATGGTTCAGGGGACTGGATGTGAGTAGAGATTTCATTCGTGTGATGTCCAGACTCATGTCCAATCACTACACGTTAGATGCACATCTCCTTCGAATTGGGCTCTCCGAGACTAATCATTGTGCTTGTGGCGAAGGTTATCGAGATATTGAACATGTCGTTTGGACATGCGTGGAGTATCGTGATGTCAGATCTCAACTAATAAATTCTTTGCGTACCCAAGGTAGACTATCCAATATCCCAGTTCGAGACATTCTTGCTTGTCGTGACCTTTCATACATGAAACTTATTTATCATTTCATAAAGAAAACTGGAGTTTCAATTTAATAAAGGCCCCTTTCAAGACTTAGTTCTGATCCCAGCTGCGTCCATGAGTTCAACCAATAGCTAAATTAGAATAAAAATAATGTAATGATACAAACAAACTCGAAACAGTTTATGAAATTATTAACAAAATGTCTGAAAATAACAGCTTATTTTATAATTTATAGAAGTTAATCGTTTGGTTTAAATAATATTTCCGAGTAGATTTCATAATTAATGACGAGTTACCTAAGATGATATTTAAGTAATAAGAGAATATGTTTTAATAAATGCAAAACGTTGTGACTATGCTAGAATTAAATTAGGATAAGAATATTATGTAAAAGTGATGCTACGGCGAAGAAAAACTTATGTAAACTGCCTTAAGAAATAAACGTATTTATGAAAAAAAAAAAACTACGATTACAACTGCTGGAGCGTGAGTCTTCCGTAAAAGATTTAGAAGTTATTCTAAGCAGGACATCAAAAGTCATACCGACTATGTGATTTCTAAGTTCGCCATGTTTTAAGGCTTCGTTTACTAAGCGTTACTAAGCTTTAATAATGAACTTGATTTTTTTAGGTTTATCCTCTTCTGCGATTCTTTGGAACTCTGTGTCCGACGTTAAAAGAGCGTTTTAGGAAGTCATTTAAAAATTATTACTCAAACAGACTCAGGCAAATCTTAGTCGTGCGAAATCGAAGGGGTCGGTTTCAGGCCACCGTCAATTTTCGAAAAATGATTCGCCGTTTACTCAAAATGATGCACAAACGCTATACCCCATTTAACACATGAATGAATAAGTCCCGAGACTAACAATGGAAACAACATTTTATTTGCAAAATTTTTTTTTATCCATCAACATAATCACCTTTTAGGGTGATACAATGGTTCCAACGTTTTTCCAATTTTTCAATACCATGTTTATAAAAAAAAATATCTTTCGCTTCAAAATAAGCTTCAGTTTCAGCGATGACCTCCTCATTTGAGCCAAATCTTTTTCCCTGGAGCATTTTTTTAAGATCAGCAAAGAGCCAGTAGTCACTGGGGGCTAAATCTGGCGAGTATGGGGGGTGGGGAAGCAGATCAAAGCCCAATTCGTTCAATTTCGCCATTGTTTTCATCGACTTGTGGCAGGGTGCATTGTCTTGATGAAAAAGAATTTTTTTTCTCTGCATGTGCTGTCGTTTTTTTGCGATTTCCTCCTTCAAACGCACCAGTAAGTCAATATAATAATCACTGTTGATCGATTTATATATTTCGAGGTAGTCAATGAAAATCTCGCCATGCGTATCCCAAAAACTGACGCCATGACTTTGCCAGCTGACTGCTGCGTTTTCGGACGCTTCGGACGGCTTTCGCCAGCTGTGCGCCACTCAGATGACTGCCGCTTCGACTCTGGAGTGTAGTGATGTATCCATGTTTCGTCCATGGTCACGTAACGACGCAAGAAATCTTTTTTGTTGCGAGAAAATAGCGATAAACTGCTTTCTGAATCAACGACTCGTTGCTGTTTTTGTTCCATAGAAAGCAATCGCGGCACCCACTTGGAAAAAACCTTTTTCATGCTCAATTTTTCATGAAGCATAGTAAATACACTTCCATATGATATCTGTGTCATCTCAGCAATCTCACGGAGCTTCACTTTACGATCTTTCATTATAATTTTTGTCACTTCACTCACATTTTCCGGTGTAACGGCTTCCACAGGACTACCCGAGCGTTCCGCGTCATTTGTGTCGGTACGACCACGTTTAAACTCGGCGAACCACCGACAAATCGTTGCTTTTGATGGACAAGAGTCCGGATAACATTTTTCAATCCATTGTTTCGCTTGCACGGTGTTTTTACCCATTAAAAAACAATGTTTTATCAAAACACGAAACTCGGCTTTTCCATTTTTTTTTAAACAAACTACAAAACGACTTTACTCCAACCTCGATAACTCTGATCGGATCGACTTAAAATTTTGACCCGTTTCAAGTAAAGGTTAGTACTCTAGAAAGACGTGGTTACTGGATTACTACGAGCGCCATCTCTGCTTTAGTCTCGGGACTTATTGTGTTAATAGTCAAAGCAATAACGAAACATACCTTTTGATTTTTTGTGCTTACGCAATTTTCGTTCAGCTCAAAAATAAAATTTTGTCAAAACTTAAATAGCTCGGAAAACATAAGTTAGGTAGAGGAATGGCGATATACCTCTAAATTGTCGGTAGGTATGTAAGCTTTCTAAAGCTACCACCAATTAATTCTGTGGTGGTAAGTGAACTGAGAATCTTCGGGGTCGGGATGGGATCACTCTATCCTACCGCTTCCCAACGAGGCACTCTTCACGCCTGCCCAAAAAGATGCAAGTGTTTGTGGGCAAAATATTTTTTTCTTTCGAATCTCATTTGACATTATTTATGAATGCGTTCGACTATTTTTATCAAACTAGCACCAGTTGTTGTCTTCAGAAGGGTCAAATATTTTCCATTCCCAACACCAGAGGCGCTAAAGCGGAGCGCGAGGGGCGTACCAATTTATTTATAGTCAGCCTTTTGAAGGGAAAGCGACACACAATTTATAATGAATGCACCATTTGTTATCCTATCCTTTGATCCAATAGATTGAACAGAGATATCAGATCTCCCTCTAGCCAACAGTTGCAAAAGATAAAATGAATGCGACAGTTGAGATTAATCGAGGTACGTTAACCCTACAAGTTCAATCAACTAAACAACAAATTCACAGGAAACCACACTAATATAAAGATGGGTGTTTCCTTTGCTTTCTGTTTAGTTTATACAAACATTGAATAAAGAATTGCTCGTTTTATTTATCGTACCAAAAAATTTGTTTAGTTCGAATAGGAACTCGTTTCAAAGTATGCATTATAGTTGCACCTTGACGCATTGCTATCTACAGGGTTGCTACGGTCGCGCGAATTTCGTGGTTTTCGCGAATTTCAAAAAACATCATTCCACATTTGTGAATCATTTGTTCGAATAAAAAAAGTTCTTTGCAAATTTTTGAAGCTTGTAAATTTTATGGAAACCTAAAAAATTAAAGATGGGCGAACGTTTCAGCAATTGGTCGAGCTGGCCGAATTGGTGAATTTTCACCTTGATAAAACCAAAATTTAATAGAAGGCGGTTCTAGAAAATGTTCAGTGGACAAAATTTAGATTTTATGCTCTTCGATCTCGAGTGATACAAATTGCTATTTCAACAGAGGTCACCAGGAATTACAAACACTTTTCGATATATGTGATTGCGTTTTCCCATTCCAATGCAGAAATCGAAAGATTTTCGCTCTCAAGGATACTGATGTCTGATTGAAGATATCGTCTCAGTGAAAACACATTCAATATTACATAGAACGTAATAAATGAAATGCTATTCTTCAATAATATGGTCACAAATTTTGAGTATGATAAAAATCGCATTCTTAAAGCAAAATTTGCACGACAGGCTTACGAAGCGAAGACTGACACGAAAAAAAGAAGTTCTGGGATTCCATCCGTGGCGATAAGAAATTGTTCTAACTGTTTGTTGGTTCCACTATCCAACATTTTCAATTGTTCTTTGCGTTCTGGATTTTTCCTAAAATATGGAAGAAATCCTATGTGAACAAGGACATAGTATCCAACTATCGTGGAATTGATGCTTTGTGCGCTGTATCGAAGCTGTTTGAAATTATAATTCTGGATTTTATAATACATAGTTGCTCTGACTACATATCTGAGACTCAGCATGGATCCATGCCAAAGCCTTCAACTTCCCCAATTTTAGTGATCTACACTTCCTTCATCATACGTTTTTTACAAGCACGACTGCAAGTATATTTTGTATACACCGATTTTGCTGTTTCGTTCGACAAAATCAATCATCACAAACGATCGCTAAGTTAAGTAGACTGGGATTAAACGGATTATTTTTGAATTGGTTTCTATCATATCTAACTGGTCATGGAATGATATTGAATATAGGATCCTGTACAACCTCACCATTTGCTGTTACCTCTGGAGTTCCTCAAGGAAGTCACCTTAGACAGTTATTAATTTTATTGTATCTCAACGATCTAAATTTTTCGATCAAGTGCATGAAACTATCGTTTACCGATGACTTTCATATTTCATATTTCAAAATGGTTTTAAATGCTACTAAATGCTCCGTCATCTCTTTTAGTAACAGAAAGTCTGTATTCAAGTCCGACTATAATATTTCACAACCTGTTCTCGAATGCGCATCGTTTGTTAAGGACCTGGATGGAATCAAAATTAAATTTTAAAGAGCACATAGAGCTTACTATGTTCTGAACCTCTAAGCTATTAGGATTCATTATTCGCGTTACTAAAATAATCTCTGATGTACATTGCTTGTAAGCTCCGTATTGCGCTTTAGTTCACTCAACTGAAATATGCTGCGGTTATCTGGTCACCTTATTACCAAAACGATATCCAACGCATTGAAGCGATTCAACGCAAATTTGTCCGATTAGCTCTCAGACGTCTTCCATGGAGATATCCTTTGAACTTACCGAGTTACCATGACCGCTGCAAACTGATTGGTCTCGATTTATTATTATTTGTCCATCGAGATGTTTGTAAGGCTAGTTTTGTGGTAGACCTACTTCAGTCACAGAACGATTGCTCCGTGTAATTGCAATTGTTACAATTTGTTAGTTTTAATTGTTAGTTTTAAACGTAAATGTATCTGTTGGATCATTGTAATCTGTTTATACAAAAGATGAGGAGGTTTTATGCCTGCTGGAGAGAAAGAGAGATTGCTATATTTCATCTCCATCGGGCTTTTCCCCAGTCCCGGGTTGGCGGTTCAATGCATAGGGCACTGGTCTTACAAGCTAGTTGCGCTATGTTCGAGTCCCGACCTGGAAGGATTCGTAGTGTCAGTAGGATCGTAGTACTAGCCATGCAATGATTCTGTACGCTAAGAATCGGCTGCGAAGTCTGTCGAAACAGAAGGTCAAATTCCTCTACAGGAATGTAATACCAAGGCTTGGCTTGGGCTTTTCCCTGATCCCCAAAATAAATAAATAAATAAATAAATAAATTTGTCATTCGATGTCGTAATCTTCGATCATATTTTTTCTTCGGATTCCCTATGTTGGAACTAATTATGGATATAACGAGAACATTGCTAGCATGTGCCGCATATTTAAAAAATGTCTCAATTCTTTCGACTTTCATTTATCACGTAATGTTATCAAGAAATCGTTTCTTATGTTACTGTCTCATTAGATTTAGTTACTATAGAAGCACTAGATTTAAGGAAATGTATCATTTCGATGATTTTAATCTATTAATGCAAAAGATGAGGAGGTTTTATGCCTGCTGGAGAACAAGTTTGACTGATACTAATTCCAGGGGGCTTTTCCCTGATCCAAATAAAAGAGCAAAAGATGAGGAAAAGAAAGACATTCAGAGTAAAATCTAACAACAGTAGAAGGCTATATTATAATTGAAATTGAAAGTAAAAAGAATAAATCAGATCATCCTGATGTGGTCTACCTAAAAATTCTTCTTACCATGAAGGAAATGCTGGCCGAGCAAGATGTTGAAGCAAAAAAAAGGCTTCGCTGAAATCTGTTTAACTTCTTTCAATATCACAATTGTAATCATTTTTATTTTTTAATAATTAACTAAGGACATCGAAAAATCTGTAGAATAAAAATGCAATCATTTTCATGGGGTTTCTCGAAGTGACGTGTTGTATGGGGGCTTATTTATTGCGTTCATATGAGAAACTTATGCAGATTTTTAAAATATATTTAAGTGAATTTTCAAGTTCTGCGGAAATTATCACCTGCATAAAAATGGTTGTCTAACGCTTCGCTCGAACATCGCGCGTTTCAGTTTTCAATTTCGCGCGGATTTAGCGCGTTTTAGTTTTTGGCTTCGCGCGTTTTGATTTTGAATTGTTTCGTAACAACCCTGTATCTATCGTTTTTCAGAAATGTTTTCAATAGCCGTCCTACAAAACGCTGCCCATTGTTCACATTCGAACCGAGAACATAAAAAGGATGACAAATAGTTTTGACCCCCGACATAATGATCAAGGCAACTTCATAACAGGTAGCATAACTTAACACCAAGACCATGCGTATGCTCAACGCTACAGCCTATAACTTATACCGACTCAAACAGCATCAGAGAGTTGTGGTTTTGGGTCGAACCGGAATTGTCACGTTTCGGGTCACATAATTATGCGGCTATCTTTTTCACGGTCAATCTTGATGGGTGGTGCTCCAATGGCCCATCAAAACCTTAGGATTTATGAGCTTTGGTCAGGCAGGTGCTGAGGACGTGCGTGGAATGTTAGCCGTTTTAAATTGACGACTTTGGAATTCTGGGCACATTCTCTTCAATTTTAAATTGAAAATGTAGCAACATTGGCTTATGAATCAGATTTGCACAAATTACGTCATACCGGAGGACAGATTGCTATTCCCTGAACTGTTGAATTTTGTCGTCATAAATACACACACTCACAGGCACTGTGACTGTGACTGATTGACCGATTGTCGGTGTTTAACTCATGCCAAATAAATGTAAACTTTCGCCGTACGTTCGACATCAGATAAATAGGTGCGCGATGATTAGTTGTTTCCTTTCGAAGTTTATGGTCATACAGTGTCGGTGGTGTCGATGACGTAGCTCACTCTTCGTGTTACTCAATTTGTTTACAAGAATTGAATATGACATATTTTGTATTGTCCATACAAGCAGGTCATATGAATGGATATTCTTCATCCTGACTTAGAAAATGTACTGACAATATGAAGGGATTAGAAAACATCTCTTGATCAGAAACTATGTATTAGTCAAATCAAAAAATCTGTCACTCACGAGATAAATGAATTACAGTACATTTCCTTCATTTAGCACAACAATCAAATATCATGAGCATTAAGTATTGAGTTAAAATTGTGCACCGCCGATGCCAGTGTCAATATGCAGTAGCTATGCACCATTACGGAGATGTAGGTCCACAATCGAAACAACCTGCAATTATCAAGTAAGATCTCGCGAAGGCGTTTCTGATCCATATCTTAACCGACTGTGTGCGAATTCATGAAGATATTTGAACTTGGCAGATTTCGATTGCATTAAGTTTACGTTGCACATAATGGATCGAAATGATACATTCAATATAACGATTGGTTGCTTGAAAAACTGTTTATTTATTTGCGATGTCGTGATAGGTACGTCAACTTGCTTGAAGGATCGACATCAACATTCGAGCAGAACTGCAATACCGACTAGTAACTAAGAAGTCAGGCGAAACATAAAAAGAGAACGGGTTTACAAAGTTTTATGTTCATTTGTCTGTGCACAAACACCCATTATTAGCCAAGAGACAGCTCCATATCCCCTGGGGGAATCGCAGAGTATTGGTCGGGTGCATAATTTCGATGTCAGATCTTGATGCTTGAACAGGGCACCACCAGTCCCCTCGATGATCCTATCTGCCGGCACACACATCTGGTGCACGAAATGGATTCAGTACCAACTTGACTAATTAGTGTTACAGCAGAGTGATTATCAACATTAATTGAATTAAGATAAATAAAGTATTAAAACGATCGGCGTGAAAGCATCGCAAATCACAGGTAACGACTAGGTGAACCGCACACGTCGATCGGAAATTCAATTTAATCATTTCCTTTGCAGTAGGCCTAGCTGTAATGATTGTTTTTTTGTTTGTTTGCATATATGCGTTTCAACTCGGTCATTGGGACGCACACCAAAAGCGCTCCGACGATCGAGGAGGCGGTGGACAGTTTGACGTGTTTTGTCGGTTTTAATTGTAGTTGCAACTGCTTCTGTTGCCACTGCACATGAAACCTTCAAATGGAAGTCGGCCCATTTAGAACAAATGGGATTGCAGTTTGGTTCAGTCATCGCCTTTATCCCATATACAGACTCTGCAAATAAAGTATCGAATGCCAAAGAAGTTCGCAAAATATGACGAATGGCTTCGACGAGTATTACATTTAGAATGTGAGATGAGTAGGTACATGCATATTGGACTGTTCGTAGTTTGAAGTTCTATTCCTATCAGAACGGGTTTTTTGAAACCATTTTTTCTGCATACCAAGGCGCGTTTTATCCAGTAACTACCCAAGGGTTTCGATTATAATACAGGATTAATCAATAGAAGGCTGGAATATGATTTGAAATTCGACTCCGATCCGATTGCTTGAGATCTACTGGATACGGATGGGCCGACACAAACTCAAGGAAGTTCCGTACAATAGTACGAACAAAGAGTAACTGTGAATTTTTCTCATACACGAAGAAATCATCAATTGCAATATTGCAATTGTTGATTCTTGTCATAGTTAAAAAAAATCGAAACAACGAAACAACAACGAGAGAAAAACTACATTAGTAGATAGTACAATAAAGACTGTCCCAGAAAGTATGGACGCACTTTGATTTCGCTGTAAATAATTAGATATTCAAATGTTGGAGTGTTAGATGTTCAAATTTTATTCGATATACTGATAATATTAGACTACAACAACAGAATATTATTCTCAACATTTGCTACTTAGCCATTGTAGACTAGCTGGCGCACCTTCTTCATTAAATTCCGTACAGACTTCTTGGCGACAAGTTTTGACACTTTTTTCCAATCTTTTTCGAACTGTTGAATGGTTTCGACTGCCGAGACATGTTTCCTAAGTTGTCCCTTCATTACTTAGGATTGGTCCCTTCATTACCTCAATTGGTCGAATTTTGTGTCGTTTGGGACGGAAGTGACATTTTTGGTAGTATACCATTCTAACGTTGATTTCGAGTAGTGGCAAGAAGCAAGATCTGGCCAGAAGACAACGGGATCCTTGTGGCTTCGAATCATGGGTAGAAGTCGTTTTTGTAAGCATTTCTTGATGTATATTTCGCTGTTAATTGAAGCATTGGTGATGAAGGGTTTCGAAATCTTACCGATCTTGCCAGATCATAGCTTTCTTACCAAATTTTTCGACTTCAATCGATGTCTCGGACTGGTTTAACACTTGCCCTTCTCGCACCGTATAATATTGTGGTCCCGGCAAGGATTTGTAATCGAGTTTTACGTAGGTTTCGTCGTCCATGATTATGCAGTTCAAATTTCCAGCTAAAATCGTATTGTACAGCTTTCGAACCCTCGGCCTGATCGATGCTTCTTGTTTCGGACTACGTTTTGGTTGCTTCTGCTTCTTATAGGTCCAAAGATTCAAACGTTATTTAGCACGAAGAACATTTGACTTCGAAGTGCCCACTTTTTTGGCCACATCCCGAACTGAAACCTCCTTCTTTTGCTCGAACGCCTTCAGTATACGTTTATCCAACTGAGGGTTAGCAGGACCTTTTTTCGGTTTATCCTCAAAGGTGTTATCCTCACCGAACTTCCTGATTGCATTTCACACGGCTTTTTTACTTACTCCTTCCATTCGTTCTCAGTGACAGTCCGTATTCTGTGCACCATTTTTACACCATTTTTCGACGTTGTTCTGTTGAAAGTCCACGCATTTCGAAACAAACTAATGAAAACGAATAAACAACTGCACAAGTGGCTAGAGAAGAGTGTAAACAACAGGACGCAGCCACAAAAATTGACAGATTCTGAGCCATTGCGAAATGGCAGCGGTTTTTGGTTGCGTCCATACTTTCTGGGACAGTCTTTAAGTTGTTGTTTTGAAATGCTGTCAATTGTCTCTGAATGAAAACTGCAAAACGGAAAAAAGTGGGTGGGCAATGTCAGAGATTCTCAATATCTCATCTCATAAGTTGATATAAAGGGTGATTTTTAAAGAGGTATAGAATTTGATTTTCAAAAAAAGAAGAAATCTTTATTGGAATCGATAGAACGATCAATTTAATTTAATGCAAACGTTTGCCGCGGCTCCGCTTTAGGCCATTCACAGTAACGTTCCGCCCATCGTTGTCTTTGAAGAAGTAAGGCCCATAATCCACACCAAACAGTAACTTTTTTGGGATGCATTGGTAGCTCTTGCAATGCTTCTGGCTGGTCTTCATTCCAGATGCGACAATTTAGCTAGTTTACGTAGCCATTCAACCAGAAATGAGTTTCGTCGCTGAGCACAATTTTTCGATGAAAAAATCTTTCGCCAGACCAAATGTTAGATGTTGTAAATCGATTCATGATTAAATTATAGACCAAACTGAACAAGTTTGACAATGACACAAGACACGATTCACGCGTGATCTGTCAAAAACAGTGTTGCCAAAAAGATACCAGCAAAAAATTACCCTTTATTATGTAAATTGTACTAGATTAAATTTATTACCACGCATCACCTATTCATTGACTTCAAAGCGGCATACGACACAATCGATCGAGAACAGCTATGGCAGATAATGCACGAATACTGTTTCCCGGATAAACTGACGCGATTGGTCAAAGCAACGATGGATATAGTGATGTGCTACGTCCGAGTATCTGGGCCGCTCCCGAGTCCCTTCGAATCTCGGAGAGGGCTACGTCAAGGTGATGGACTTTCTTGTATCTTATTCAATATTGCCCTGGAAGGTGTGATTCGAAGAACGAGGATCGACACGTGTGGCACGATCTTCCGGAAGTCCGTATAACTTTTTGGCTTCGCTGACGATATTGATATTGTGACACGTAACCTTGAGAAGATGACGGAAACCTACATCGGACTGAAAGCTGAAGCTAGGCGTATCGGACTGGCCATAAATTCGTCGAAAACAAAATACATGAGAGGAAGTGGCTCTATAAAAGAAACACTATGCCTCCCACCACGAATATTGATAGACGGTGACGATATCGAGGTGGTTGACGAGTTCGTGTATTTGGGCTCACTGGTGACCGCCGATAATGACACCAGCAGAGAAATTCATAGACGTATTTTGGTAGGGAATCGTGCGTACTTTGGACTCAGAAAAACCCTCCGATCGAGAAAAGTACGCCACCACACGAAATTGACCATCTACAAAACGCTCATTAAACCGGTTGTTCTCTATGGCCACGAGACCTGGACTATGTTGGCAGAGGACCAACGCACCCTCAGTGTTTTTGAAAGAAAGGTACTGAGGACCATCTATGGCGGAGTGCAGATGGAAGACGGAACGTGGAGACGGCGTATGAATCACGAATTGCAACAGCTATCGTACGGACAGCTAAAATCGGACGCCTACGATGGGCTGGGCATGTCATAAGGATGCCGGACGACAGCCCAGTGAAAATGGTTCTTGAATCTAATCCGACTGGTACAAGAAGAAGAGGAGCGCAGCGTGCAAGGTGGATCGATCAAGTGGAGGGTGATCTCTGAAGCATCCGTGCCTTGAGTGGCTGGCGACGAGCAGCCATGGACCGAGTTATGTGGAGACGTATGCTTGATACAGCAAAGGACACCCCAGGCCTATAGCTATTAGGTAAGGTAAGTAAATTTATTTACTTCAAGAATTGTAATAGGGCACCTTTACTAAAGAACGACTAATTAACGACACGCATCTTCTAACACACAAATTGATAAGGCAAAAGAGAGTAAAAAATTGTTCGTCTGTGGAATATGTAAGAAAATGTCAAAAAATTCTTCAATAATTATTTACTGAAATTAAGAATCAACTGCACAGGCTTGAATGAATGAAACGTGTCAATTTTTACAACTTTACCTACCCAATTGGTAACGTGAGAACGCAGTGTCACTGTATCAAAACCGTCGTCCGAGCATAAGAAAGACTAACGAGCTTCATGAGTTTTTCTTTTCAATATTCGTTGAAACTAATGCCCCGTTTACACTTCTGCTGGCTGCCAGCATGCTGGTGTCAGTGTACTGCCCTCTTAGAAAAAAAAACCGTTCAACGGTGGTCCTTCGTTGGTCTAATACTTTGGATCATAGGACCACAGTTGAACGTTTTTTCCTAATAGGGCAGTACACTGACGCCAGCATGCTGGCAGCCAGCAGATGTGTAAACGGGACATAAACCTTTTAAAAAACTATTGGCTTT
The DNA here is from genome assembly GCF_030247185.1 of Malaya genurostris. Classification (NCBI taxonomy): domain Eukaryota; kingdom Metazoa; phylum Arthropoda; class Insecta; order Diptera; family Culicidae; genus Malaya; species Malaya genurostris. The sequence goes on along the minus strand of NC_080571.1, from coordinate 11,815,099 downwards.
CAAACGCAAAACTCAAATCAACTCCGCGCCTTCTATGTTTCACTTTATGGACCAAGAAAACGATGATGTTAGCAAATTATCACATAGAGCAATGTAGGAATCGAGTATAAAATGTAAAAATAGTTACTAACATAGTAATTTTTCCTTAAACAAACCTGTGGAATGGGTGAAACTTTTGCATTCATTTAACTACTGGGTGGAATAAACGGCCAGACCAATTATTTCAGAGCGGTATCAACAAGTAAAGTCAATATTATCAATCTGTAGGTCATTCTGAAAGCAAAAAAACTTAGATTAATTCTCAAGCGGAATATAAAAAATATTGGTTGAAATTCTAATCCATAGAAATCAATGTTTTTCCACTAATTACAACAGAATATTCTTTGATTATTCGAATTTTAACTACAAATAAATAAAAATTCACTGGAGAATAAACATTCCTATGTATTTTGACAGTTTCATTCGAAAAAATCATCGTTTGTACAACAACATCATCTACATGTCGAACTGTCGTTAGAAGGCCAATAATTTTGAGTTATAGGTGATAATATTTCCGATAGTATGGAGAAGAATATTCGTTGGTGGGTTCATTACAAGGGATATTGACGATTGAGTTCTGCCCATTTTGGCACAGAATAAATTTTGAAAAGGCGCGCCATAGTAAAGTCGTGTTCACGACAAATCTCAGCCTGTTTATTATTTGTATATTTAGAACCTTTTACAACGTTCATCATTAAGGTCCGAATCCTAATCTTTGAAATTGCTATTAAACTTTTTTTAGACAGGTAATCAAGTTTTATCATAAACCCCAAATGAAGGTACATGTGTTTTAAGAATTTCAGATTCAAGTTCAACTTGACTTTTTTGTTGAAGTGAAATGGTAATTTCATTTTGATTTTGAAAATCAAACATAACAAACTCGCATACAATTCAATTATTTCACCCAAATAAGAAACAATTGGTTTATTACCATTTAGTTTCAACAGCCTAATTCAGATATTTCTTCAACCAATGATGAGTTACAATTTTGATTTTGTCATCAACTTTTAAGCCAGCTTGATGAAGCCAGTTTTAAAATTACGAGAACAATTTTCGAATTTTTTTTCTGGGGCATTGCTTTTAACTTAAAAGTTCTAAGAACCAAAGCCAAGGTGTTGTATCTCATTTTATCATAATTAGTTGATTAAAAGTCGAGTAATCGGCAAAAAAAATATTGCGACTCTACTAATGAGATGACTATTGGTACGGTAGCCTTATCAATTTTTTTTTCTATTGCTCGACCTAGTGTTGAATTGAATAAATTATTCAAACCTGCATTGGATTTGAGTCAAAAAATTAGGTTTAAGCTACTGAAAGTTGTAACAACAACAATCAATTAGTTTAAAATGCGTTCGCAAGTAGCTCCGTATTTGAGAAAAAAATTTATTAATAATTAATTTGTATTTGCCTAAATTATGTTTGGTCAGTATAACAGATCGGCTGAAAAGTTCGTATCGTTTCTATGAGAGGGCGCCACTAGAATTAAATCCATACCATTTTCAGTTAGTACCAACCTTCAAAAGATACGTGTATAAATTTGACAGCTGTCTGATTATTAGTTTGTGAGATATTGCATTTTGAGTGAAGCTACTTTTGTTATTGTGAAAATAATGGAAAAAAAGAAATTTCGTGTGTTGATGAAACACTATTTTTAGATGAAAAAAAGTGTCGCCGATACCAAAAAATGGCTTGATGAGTGTTATCCAGACTCTGCACCGGGCGAAGCAACAATTCGTAAGTGGTTTGCAAAATTTCGTACTGGTCATATGAGCACCGAAGACGATGAACGCAGTGGACGTCCAAAAGAGGCTGTTACCGATGAAAACGTGAAAAAAATTCACAAAATGATTTTCAATGACCGTAAAGTGAAGTTGATCGAGATAGCTGACACCCTAAAGATATCAAAGGAACGTGTTGGACATATTATTCACGAATATTTGGATATGAGAAAGCTTTGTGCAAAATGGGTGCCGCGTGAGCTCACAATCGATCAAAAACAACAACGAATTTATGATTCTGAGCAGTGTTTGGAGCTGTTATATCGAAATAAAACCAATTTTTTTCGTCGATATATAACAATGGACGAAACATGGCTCCATCACTTCACTCCGGAGTCCAATCGACAGTCAGCTGAGTGGACTGCACGCGATGAACCGAACCCAAAGCGTGGAAAGACTCAACAATCGGCCGGTAAGGTTACGGCGTCTGTATTTTGGAATTCGCATGGTATAATTTTCATCGACTACCTTGAAAAGGGAAAAACCATAAACAGTGACTATTATATAGCGTTATTAGAGCGTTCGAAGGACGAAATTCAAAAAAAAAGGCCTCATTTGAAGAAGAAAAAAATTTTGTTTCATCAAGACAGTGCACCGTGTCACAAGTCGATGAAAACCATGCTGAAATTGAACGAATTGGGCTTCGAATTGCTCCCTCATCCACCGTATTCTCCAGATTTTACCCCCAGTGACTTTTTCCTGTTCTCAGACCTCAAGAGAATGCTCGCTGGTAAAAAATTTAGAAGCAATGAAGAGGTAACCACTGAAACTGAGGGCTATTTTGAGGCAAAGGACAAATCGTACTACAAAAATGGTATCGAAAAGTTGGAAGATCGCTATAATCGCTGTATCGCCTCTGATGGCAATTATGTTGAATAATTAAAACTGATTTTTGCAAAAAAATGTGTGTTTCTATTAAACGTTACGAACTTTTCAGCCGAACTGTTAGAGTATAAAATTTAGTAGCTAGTTATTAGTGTTCAAAATTTTCCCACAACCCACGTTTTGAAAGTCGACTTTATGATCACTGCCCCGATTCATTTAAAATTTTGAACACTCTATCTGTACATAATCAACAATGTAATGCTGGACAGTTTTTCACTTGAATTAGTCTTGCTTTACTGTGAGGCACCTTTCATAAATTCGCCCTGTGGAAGAATGGGTAAAACTTAGTCGTGAATATCTCGAGTTGTACTAAAAGCTACAACATAATTTTTACTTCATGTCATAAGAAAACTCATCAAGTTATTTTTTATTTTTTCGTACTCGGACGATGGTTTTGAAGTAATCTCACTCGTCTTCAACCAGCAGCTGCAAAAAAGACCTTCTGCGAGTCGTAAAGCCTCATTAGGATAGGATTCTGAAGTTTCTAAATTCTAAAACTAAGTTTTGGGTCTGAAATCAGAACCAGAATTCTGGTATACCTGAATTCTGAGCTTATCTGAGGTTTATAATTTAGTATCAGAATCCAGTTTCATAATTTAGTTTTAGAATGTAGGTTCAAAAGGCTCTGGAATCGAAACCTAATTCTTTATTCTGGAACTAGATTATTGAAACGCGTTTCTTTACTAGTTTTTGGATCTAGATTAAGAGCTTTGAGTTCGGAATTCGAATCCAGAATTCTGTTTCAGTAATTCCACTTCCGAATTCTGGAACAATATTGAAGATATGAGTTCTAGATCTGAACTCCGAAACAGTGTTTTGGAACTGACTTCTGAACCATACTTTATTTCCTAAATTCACTTTCGAAATTCAGTTTCAGAATTCATTACCATAATTCAGGTTAAGAATTCAGAAGCTGCATGCTGGAATTCAATTCGGAACATGGGTACTGGAATTAGACTTCGGAACTAAGTTCCTTAAGTCGTTGTAATGTAAGGTACCAATAAGAGGAAAGAAGAGCCTTCACATAAAATATTGATTTCTGAAATTCAGGATAGTGAAAAAAATCTTAATGCATATATCAGTTGATTTTCAATCATTCATTGAAAATATTCTTTATTTATGTATCCATACACACTAAGATTTAATTCTTTTGTTCGGTAATATTTTTGATGAGATCTTCCGGTAATCTATAGGAATAACCGATATTTCGGTACATGGGTTTTATTTTAAAACAATTATGCAAATTTTCACCGAACGATCAGTTTAACGTAAATTTTCATTGCAGAATTCTGTATTAGATATACAATTGATACGGTAAACCTGAATAGTCGCCGAATACGGTAAAAATCATACTGTTCGTTTGGTAAAGTTATCTTCCAATAACCGAACTTCTGTGAAAACTGATTGTCATGAAACTAACTGTCAAACAGTTATTAAAATATTCAATGAGTGTCTTTTTATTAACCAAACGAAAAAGTGTTGAAGGGTTCATCGAATGGATTGAGGTACAGGTGATAAAAGTTTTTATGACATTAGAGCCACTAACAGCTTTTTGTTTACTTATAGGCAGAAAATAATTTTGTATCACTTGTCCACTTGCTGCCAACAAAAATCGTTCAAGGGTAATTTTTGTTGAACTCGACGGATTGTGCAGTCGGAACATCTGACACTTTTTAAATTTCTCGTGGAATAAAACCATTTTCTCCATTCGTTTTTATGAATATGTGTTGTTTTTTGAAATCCGAAAATCCAGAAGTTTAACCAAAGGAAAACAAACAAACAAAAATTACCGAACAATCTGTTAGATCCATCTGGTTTACAGTTTACGGTAGTTGTTTGACAGTTCAGCAATTACCGAACGATCGGTAATCAATTCAATTACCGAACTGATTACCGAGCGTTCAGCTGTTAAAAATTCGGTAAAAAATTACCAAATACTGCAAAATGTTCTAAGTGTGTACCCTTCGAAAAGTAATCAGAGCTATTTTTCTTTAAAATATTTTTCCAGTTCATTCATTTTTTTCTGAAGAACTAACTTTTTTGAACGATTCGCGAATGAGTTGCCTATCACTATGATAGGGTATAAATTCAAACAGCAGACGAAAGAGAAAACTTTCTTTGTCAATTACTGTTATGACTAACTCAGCGAGCACCGAATCGACGACACGACCGGCGCTTTAAAAACTGTATCGCAAATTCAACTACCCCTCAGTAACTGGTAATGTCAAAATGAAATGTCATGAAAAACTATTGAAACTGGCAACACAGGTTGATGAATTATTGATTTTGAATAACAATTACCAAAACCTTGGTTACTGCATATTGAAGACTTGAAGAATATAAACAAAATAAACTACCTCGAGTGGAAGATCTCACTCCGCGGCAAATAACAAGTTCTGCAGCATCACCTCGCGTAAGAGCAGTGGATCGATTAGTTCGGCTGGGGCTCGAAAAATTTCTTGTTGGATGTATGTGCCAAAATCTTTTGTATTGGATAATTTTTTTGCGTTTTTTTGTCGGTATCACATAGAGTTTCAATATCCGTCGATGTTTGGTAAAAAATTTAACATAATCAGACTTCAGATCAAATCTATGAGGGCTGTCTGCTATGTAAATGGGTTTTAAGATGGTAGTAAACTGCAAAAGTCATTGAACCGTTAGTGCGAATCCTTTTATCAATCTGATCATCAAAATTTAGTATCGAATAATGAATGATAAAGCTGAGTCGATCAGATAAATCAGCACTATTCTACGAGATGCAATTAAATCGTTTGCAACAAATCAAAGATGCTTAAATATTTGAGGTTTATTTCTAATCCATTCCAGAATCGCACTTCATATGCAGGTACGAATAGACTTATAAACAGGATTCAAATTTGTTCTTTCATAATGACTTCCTTGGACATTCCAGGTACTCCTTTACTTCGCAAAACGGGTGTAAAATTTGATGAACCTGAGACATTTGAGAAGCACGGGAATCCAGTTTCTGATCAGAATTATGACCTGTAAAAATAAATTTCATTAAAGTAATTTGATACTCATCATGAATGAGTTTCATGACTACGATACAGATTGAGTTCCTTGATAGCCCTTGAAGGTGATATAGCATAACGCCTGTATGTCGCAGCAATACATCTAATGTCAGATTCGCATATTGTGCACCCAGTTCCGGTTGGCGCAAATACAAAAGGAACGTTGTAACATTAACTTACAAATGTCTAGTTCTTTCTGGTACATGTTCAACTATTGAATCTGGCTCTTGTGCAATATAATTGTGTAATTCTAGATAAATAAAAATGTTCAGTTAGCCAAATTTTATTCTTCGTAGTTAGCGTATTGTGAAAGCGTCTTACTTCGTCGTATTGATAATATCATTTTTCAGGGGTACCAGTTCCCGGCCTCGCGCTTCCTCGATCTTGATTTCTCCAGTACTATTTATAGTTTTTAATTTTGGCACTGATGGCAAAAAATTTCAAGTGAACTGTTTCAAAACTATTTCAAGTGGTTTGTTTATTTAATATGGGGTTCCTTGGTTACTAGTTCGTAGCAACTTAAGCAGTGTTGCTCAAAAACATTATTTTCATCACCATCAAGGGGTCGCTATATTTGTGGTAACTGGCGGTAAATCGCTCACGAACACTTTTTATTTTGATTTTCCTTCGAAGTGTCTGGTCGTGTCGTCGACCGAATCCTTCGGAATCGCTTCTCAAAGTAAATGTTGACAGGTGGTTAATTCCAATTTTAACAGTTTGAACCGAGCGTGTATGCTACATTTACCTTTGAAACAGGCTCGACGCAACGCTACATAATAACGGACGTCACACGTCAAAACTGCCGACTGCGGAATGAGTTAAACAGACAACAGTAACCTTCTAGAAAGATTTTTCTATGCGATAGAACATCAAAACAGGAGGAATTTATTTTTTAGGAGCGAATATCTACATTGTTTATAGTATTAGACTGTGCAGTTGTTTTCAAACGTTTAAAAATGGTCGATTATAGCAAGTGGAAAAACATTGAGGTAAATGTTTAACTGGGCGATTTAAAATCTGCGGATTCTAACAGCATGTGTTCACTGTTTCACAGATCTCCGACGATGAAGACGAGACCCACCCAAACATTGACACTCCGTCGCTTTTTCGCTGGCGGCACCAGGCCCGAGTCGAGCGAATGGAAGAGCAAAAACGCGAACAGGAGATGTTGGCTGAAAAGAAACGACTTGCCGAACAGAAAGCGAAAGAGCTCAAGAGCAAGCTGGAGCACAAAGAAGGCAATCTAGACGAACTCAAGAAGAGCCTGGAAGAACTGGAACGGGAACATGCTAAGGTTAAAGCAGAAGAAGAAAATCTCAAGAAAAAGGAAAAGATGCAACCGTGGAATGTGGACACGATTAGTCACGACGGCTTCCAGAAAACTGTTATCAATAAAAGTGTGATCAACAAAAAAGAGTTGACGGAAGATGAGAAGGAATTGAATCTTAGAGACTTTATTAAAAAATACGAAAAGATATTGAAGCAGTATGGGATGATGCGGAAGTATGAAGATTCGAAAAAATTCCTGCGCGATCACCACTATCTGGTGTGCGAGGATACCGCCAATTATTTGGTTATCTGGTGTATTGAGTTGGAGATGCAGGAGAAGCACGAGTTGATGGCACACGTAGCACATCAGTGCATCTGTATGCAGTATATGTTGGACATTGCCAAGCAGGTAATATTTTTTTTTTGTTTCGAAATTTAGAATCAGCTACGAATTTCTTATATTTTGATATTCGATTTTAGCTCGACGTTGATCCACGCGCCTGCATGGAGTCCTTCTTCCAACGGATACAAGTAGCCGAGCAGGAATATAAAAATCAATTTTTGGCAGAAATTGAAGCATTTAAAGAACGCATTCGGAAACGAGCCCAAGAAAAACTGCAGAAAGCTATCGAAGAGCAAGAGGAAGAGGAACGTAAAGCGCGCCTGGGACCGGGAGGTTTAGATCCCGTGGAGGTGTTCGAGTCACTTCCCACCGAACTTCAGAATTGCTTTGAAACGCGTGACATCGGAATGCTGCAGGAGGTGATGTCCAAACTACCGGAGGCAGAAGCTCGTTACCATCTAAAACGCTGTATAGACTCCGGAATGTGGGTTCCCGATGGAAACAAAGGAGTTCTCGATATGCCACCGGAGGAAGCCAACACAAGTGCGGATGGTGGTCCGGAACCGGTCTATGCTAGCGTGTTGTCGGATGAAGAGAAGCAAAAAGATATAAATTCCGAGTAGATTTTAACTACTGTGTATTGGGAGACTTGGTCAGGAAAATACCCAATGTTGAACCGAATTGTAACAATCGTATAGAAAATAAGTTGTTTGAAAATCTGTATTTTAGATGTACGTCAATGAATAAACTATCATGTCTTTTGAAAATTAACGAATTAATGTCATTTCAGTATCAGTTTTTGGTACAGCAAAAGCAAATATAATTAGAGCATTTCACAAATCCAAATGTAAAAATTGACCATCTCATTTTTCGCATTTATTATGACAAAAGAAAAAAAACAAAGTAAAATGCATGCTTGCATTTGAATATAACGAAATCTTACTTTCCACCACTTCCTCCCCAGCCGAACAGTCCCTTAACGAATCCGGACATTCCGGCAGTATTTTTAGCCCCACCCTTCTGTTCGACTTTCTCTTCCAGCGAAGGAAATTCGACAAAGTTCAAAGCCAAATCGAAAAACAGCGGTTTGGCAGGAATCGGTTGCATCTCCGGTGTCAATTTGAACACATTCGGATTGCGAGAATTCAACGTCGCATCCTCCTTATAAACCGATAATCGATCGAAAAGAGGCTTGGATGTCTTAGCGCTCTTGCCATATAAAACGGATTCTTCGTTGGTGTCATCCTCCAGAACACTCTGAGCATGGGCAGAGAATCGGCAACCTTCAATAGTTTGAACAAGTTGTTGCAGTTCCTCACGCAAATCAAAATCAGCGCTGATGGTTTTCGAAGCAATGGCATCCGTGGCATATTTGGTGGATCGTTCGTACATGGCCACGGCCTCTCGCCAACGTTTCAGAGCAATCAAAGTAATAGCAATGTAGTAGCAACGGAATGATTTGAATGAAGCGCTCAGGGTCTCAATTTCCGATTGGTACTGCGTATCCGATTCCATTCCTGGCAGTTGTTGCATTTCAGAGATATTTTGAAGAATGATTTCATACAAACGTGACAAATCCTGTGGTTTCGTCTTTTTTCCTTCGATTAAGGTCTTGTCAGAAATATTAGGATCATCCAAACTCATCTTGCCTTGAGCAACCAGAAACAGGTTCCTTTCCAAAGTCAGCTTCAAACGTGTGTAAGACAAAAATGTTAAAAGATATTGAGTTGCGGTCATCGTGCCGCTTTCGCTGCTTGAACGCAATTTTGGATCTTGCTTGATTTCATCCTTGATGGCGGAGATTGCGTCCTTACAATCCATCAAAACATTCTCTAGTAGCTCAATTTTCGCCGGATATCCCTTGGCCTTTTCAATACTTTTGGCTAGCTCCTGAATACTAAGTAGAAACAAACGCACCTTCTCGGGGCGAACCGTGACCTTCCGACCACGCCATTCGGTAGTCTGAAAAGCTTCCATACTTTCTGTTTTTGTTTGAGCAACCAAAGTACTCAGGTTGTCCAACATTCCCTGGCCGCGCATCTCCAACAGATCATTCATCGAAGCATTCTCACCAATATTGTACGCACAGTAGCGTAGACTTGGAGCTAACTCATCTACCTTAGCCCTGTAGATAGCTTGCTCTTCTTCCGGAAGAGCTTGAGCAAGATTCTCGTAAATCACCTGAGTTTTCTTCAAATTCTCAGCAGCACTCTTCCACAATGATAATTCGAAATGTAATGAACCGTGTATCCATGCAGAATAGGCTTCCGCTTCCAACTTAGTTCTAGCATCGCAATAATCCGAACTGCAAAGTTCTTGCAATTGCAGCGCATAAACCGTTGCCTTGCGTAATTTCCCTATCAAATGAAACCGCTTCCTAGGTTCTGTATTCGCCTCCTGCCGCAGCTGCATCGCATATGCCCAGGCTCGTTCGGCCAACATCAACGGAATATGTATTATGCGTTCATCAGAGTTGTCCTTCTCTAGGTTCGCCAGGGTCACGTCTTTTTTTCTATAATGCCTCTTATCTCCTTGAGGTAAATTGAGCGTCTTCCTGAGACGTTTAACTCGCCTAGAGCAATAACCACGGTAGCGTTGGTAATCTCCATGGCGGAGACCATGCTGCAGCTGCAAATCCTTAATCACTCGTAAAACTGGAATTTTGAACAAGACGTTCAGTGAAACACGAGAGTGGGGAGAAGGCAAAAAAGCACCTACTTTCAATGTTGAAAATCTTAGTCGGAACATTGTCTTCCTCAGAGATATCCATTTCCGGACCTTCATTCTCTTTGTTTTCCGATTTGTCTGGCTTAGATTCAACCATTTTTAGGTAAAATAGTCGTGAAATTATCGAATAATAACTACTGTGTTGGCACTTTTGCACTGTATTTAGAGCACACGAACAACACACTTTGAAGCAGTATGACAGAAGACTGTCGTGTTGAACTGTTGACACGGCGAATCTACACACAACCGGAAAAGTACTGAATACACTCAGAAAAATAAGATAGTAACAGCTACCATATGGGAGGTAAGTTTAACCATACGAGTATAGTGGTTTTCAGCACACAATAAAATCAGATGCTGGTAACAATATGCAAGCTCACTTTTACTATGAATGGTTTTGGCTCTAGAATAGTAAAATTGAACTGTATATCGTATGAATAACCACTACAATTGGAATGTTTATCATAACCGTGAAAGCATCTTATTTTTACATTTTACTTATTGTTTTAACTAGTGCCATGGTATTTTTGACATTTCACATCTGGTTCTTTCGAAACACGGAATTATGGTTAATTTGACAATGGTGAAGATCATTCGAACATGCAAGAATGTTCAAAAGTTATATTTATTGAAATTTCGATGCAAAAATAACAAGAATACATTGATACCTGCTTTATTTTTCTAATACATTATTCACTGATTTAACATTATAAATGTAAGATTATCTATAAAATTTTAAAAATTTATTTATAGTATTTCTGATTCTGAACCATTTTTTTCAGCAATGAAACGAGTCGACTTCTGGCAATTGATTTTGATTTTGAATATTCGTTACCTTCAACTTTTCTATGATGATAAAATTACCTTCACTAGTTAGCGCAAGAGCTTGGTTTTTGAACGCTTGTAGACAATTTCTTGGGGAATAATACTGTTCCTATAAAAGTGTAAAAAACGTTATATAAAAATTACTAATAGAAGTATTTACACAGAAACTCAACGGAAAACTCAGCAAATTTTTCGAATATTATTTCCGAAGAAGCTTCCATATCCGCTAGAGATATTCAAGTGTCAGACGCTTTAATTTGTATAGTCGCACTAAGAAAATACATAGTCGATTGAAAAACACTTTACGACGATGTTCTTTCTAAATAAATTATGTTGATATGAACAATATGTATAGTGCTTTCAAACTTGACAATCTCTATCCAACTATATGTTTATTCATGGTAACATTATTATATTCTGAAGAAGAACTTGCTCACATGGTAGTCATAACTATATCACTTCTCAACTTTATGGTGACCGACAGCTCAATTTCACCTTACTTGTAATTGTCATTGGGACTTTTTCGTTCTTATTTTAATGATTGTCAGAATTACCACGCCAGGAAAGTCATAAAGACAAATAGTATAGTCAAGTAGTAAATTTTTTATCCTAGTGCTTATTACAATACAGATGGTAAATAATCTGATATCATGGTCGTTACTATTATTTGAGTGCATAGTTGAAATGACTATGAGGAACAGGTTGCGGTTACTGTAATATTTTTCTGAGTGTAGAATACTTTTAAGGACTATTCACACATTTCAGTTCCGTGGCGGTTCAGTGAAAGTGCCTTCAGTGCGCCGTCAGTGTTCTTTTTTTATCGGAACCCTTCCGTTCCGTTTCCGTCCTGTTTTCGTTCCGGCACAGCCAATGCAATGACATACCGACTTCAGTGAAAATAAAAAATATCGGTGACGACGAATTTGAGTTTGCCGGACGGACGCTACACTGACGGCGAGCTGCACTGAAACGGCACGGTGCCGGATAGGTGTGAATGCGCGCATAGAAAACGAATGAAATAATATCAGTTTCCGTGCACGGTGTTGTGCCGGCACTGAACCGGACCGGATATGTGTGAATAGTCCTTTAACATTCATGTTTTTGATGTTTATTTTCATTCAGTAGTAAATCTCTTGGTTTAATTATGAAACTAACTTTTATATACAACACTAAAACTTGGCAACATTTGGCTTCGTGGATCAATTTAGTCAGGACTAAAAGAAAGTAGCTGTTTAATTACTTAAAACAGGATTACATGTCTAGTTTTTGATTTGTGCATCAAAATTTCAATTTTTTGCTATTAACTATCGCTTTTCAGAGAGAAGCTTTCAAACCAGATTAATTCTCAAAAATTATCTTATTGACTATTCCTCAATGTTACGAACACTCACAGAAAAATACCATGTCCAAGCAGAGATGCCCATCTCCTCTGCGTGACGAAGAGCAAGCAAAATTTCTCCTCTCGCACTGACAACCTCAACTAGAGCTCTTCTCTTTCACACATATACAACACTGTTGTATAAAGTGTGCACGCATCATGAGTGCGCGTGTTTAATTCCTTTTACCTCTTCCACTGAATCGCACCAAAATGCTATAGCAGAGCTATCAAATTCTCTGAGATACTTTCACAGAGGTGTACACGCCGGTGAGCACTCTGGTGTATGGTTTGCATATAAGAAGCGTGGGGCCCGCAAAATCAGCAATTTTTGTTTTTAGTTGCAAACTTGAAAAAATTGGTGCAGTAGTTTTTGAATGACGATGGACACGGACTTTCTAAACCTGCTTTCGAGAAAAACGCGTTTAAAGGTTTTTGTTTATAAAATCAATGGCAACAATTTACTACTCAAGGGAGCCCGTAGGGTATAATATTTTCAAAAAATCATATTTTTTTTATAATTTGTTATGATAAAACATTTCAAGAATGCTTTGTAAAGTTTTTAAGCCTATCAAAGCAGAAGTCTTGGGCCTATACGCCGAGTTCTTATTTCTTCGCAATATGATATAAACAAAGATAAAGGCCCATAACTGGCTGAGTTTTGTTCCGATAGGCTTGAAATTTTCACAGAATATT